>NC_056738.1:173230795-173448295 GCF_019279795.1 Protopterus annectens
GCAGTTAACATGAGGGCGGTTATGTTCCGGATGAGGCATGTTGGACTGGTGATAAAGAAAGTTTGGAGCTTAGTCCAGGCATCCATAGTGGGCATCTGAGATAAGGACAAAGATAGGGAAATCATACCCGTTGAGGCCAAAAGATAGCAATGAGAACCACTTTTGCCTTGCACCCCATTGTTTTCTGCAAGAACTTTGGTATAAGAGGAATACGAGGATATGCATAAAGACTCAAGAGATCCATTTTGAACAGCAGCATCCCTTGAGGACTCGCCCTCAAGAAAGATCAGGACAAAGAAACTGCTGCACTTAATGCTGGAGGGAGTGGTAAATAGGCCACAGCAAGGTTAGCCCAAACAACTTTTTCAGCCATCATTTGGTTGAAGGGCCACTCATGAGAGAGAACAATAGACCTGCTCAATTTGCTAACACACTGGATTTCCCCAGGATGTGCATTAGTATCAGAAAGCAGAGGGAAAACAGAGCCCAGCCTAACCCTTACCACCTCTTGACACAATGGGTAAGAGCACGTTCCCCCCTGCTTGTTGATGTACTTAACTACTGACATATCTTCTGTCTGGATGGAGATCACACACCCCCCCCTGGAGAGAGTCTCCTGAAAAGCCTGCAATGCTAGGAGGACTGTTCTCATTTCCAGAACACTGATGTGAAGACTGGCTTCTATAGTGGACCACAAACCTTGGATGGTCTTTCCTATGAAATGCCCCACCGCACCTGAATCGTCTGTGACCACTGTGGCTTGGGAAGATGGTAAAATGATTTACCTCCATTTTCTCAGACATGGTATGTGCGATCATGCTTTTGTACGACTCAACAGGGTGAATCACATAAGACTTCAGAGGGCAAATGTTGAAAATGGTTTGATGGCAAACCATTTTCGACATTTGTCCATGTGTTTGAATGGCATAATGCATTCGCAATACAGCCACTCGAACCTATGTGAGTTGGAGTGGCGGTTTTGTGCTGTTGTCATTTCGATGTAATGCATGTCAGACTACGGTCACATGACTTAATGAAGGTAAACCGGTAAAACAAATGGGCAAACTTGTATACTAAAGGGGAATGCAGCTACCACTGACTATGACTTTGCAAATGTAGGTGAGGCAAACCGGAAAGTTCAATGGTTGGGATTTTATTGACCACTGAAGTGACAGAGTCCACTGCAAAACTCTCATGTAAAATCTGTCATGAGGGACAAGAGTAATAGAACCTGCCATCAACCCTAACAGATGTAAAATACACCTGGCCTGAGGTTTCTGAAGGGAGAGAACCGTCAGTGCCTGATGTTGAAGAGTGAGAATTCTTGATTCTGGCAGTCTAGCTAACTGTAATGTGGTATCCAAACGGGTCCCAATGAATGTCTATATTTTGGACAGGCTGCAATTTTCACTTTGTTCTGTTGATTGTGTTCCTGGCTTGGATATGATTATTCCTGGTGGGAGCAGTTATCCTGCTACAGCAATACTTGGAATTGTTGCAATCTGAGGTGAACTGTGACCATTGCCTTGCACTTAGTGAACACCCAGGGTGCTGTGGAGAAACCAAAGGGCCAGGATCTAAACTGGAAATGAAAGCCAAAAGCAAAGAAACTTTCTGTAGTGACTGTTTTGAAGTGATGGTATGGGTCCTCAAGGTTCTGAGTAGATCCAATAGTCCTACCTTTACCAGTAGGTTGGACTGAACCATGACGATCAGGAACATTTTCTATTTTACATACTGATTTAGGTGACTGAGGTCCATGATGGGACTGAGATCCCAGGTCATCTTTGGCACCAGAAAGAATACTGAACAGACTCCACATCCTTGTTGGTCTGGTGGGACCTACTGGGTGAAGGGCATTTTTAAGTGTTCCACAAAGTCACAGGAACACATCTTGGCATGCAGGCACACCTCTATGCTGGTGCCTGTTGCTCTTGACATGCCATCAGTCACATTAAAAATAAGATGCATGGACATGTTTGACAGAGACTGAAGGGTAGCCAACAGTATATCAACTGATTATCTGTCTTCTGCAGATAAAAACCCTGAGATAGACTAAGACAATTCCTTCATTAAGTCCTTCTGGAAGAATGTTACAAGGACCAAGTACTTCAGTACCCTCAGAGTAAATGCAGGTGAGGTGTACACCCATTTTCCTTATCTGCCCAATGCCTTGAACCCTCTATTAGGGGGATGGGCAGTACAGCTCTCCCACAGCAATCTCTGTCTTGATGGCTGATGCAACTACCATGGAATCCACTGCGAGTTTCTTGTTCTAGAAGGGCTTATCCTTTGGGGAAACTACCATCTCATCAAGCTTGTGGGGGATTGTTTCATCACATCCAGTTCTTTCCAGGCTGCACTGATCTCAAAGGAGAGACCATAAAGGTGGTCTGGAAACCCTTTGAAAAGATCTGTCCTGTAAAATAGGAGATTAGAGCCTCTGGCTAACCAGCTCCAGACAGAACCTGGGTTTGAGAAACTGTGAAGAAGGAAACCTAATTCTGATGTGCTCTGACAAAAAGGATGTATTTGATGGCTTGGACACTTTCAGAGCTGGTCCCAATGGACCAGATGAATCAGCAGAATACTTCCTAGATGTTTCTTTCTCCCATTCTTTTCCTTTTCTTTAGTCTTTTCTCCTTTGCTTTTTTCTGAAATCATCTTAACAGACGGAGAACAAGATGAAGATTGAGAAGGGTTACCTTCCCTGCTCAGGCAGGGAGAAGCTTCTTGTGGGTAAGGTTGGTTCACCTAACTATTCACTTCTGACAGTTTCAAACTTCATTTAGTTTTCACTGAACTGTTTTCCAGTTTCCCTTAAAAAGTTAATTACACTGAACCTTGTATTTTTTACTCAGGAGATACTGTTCAGACCTTTCACCATTTCCTGCACCTGCAGGCTCCATTGTCACTTACTAGAAGCATTTGCTAATGGAAAAACAGCTACTAACTTTATATTTATAAATGCAAGAAAGAATCCTTGTAAATTTTTACTGAGAACACACTGGTAAGACCAGTCATATTTATTTGCTTGCACCAGTCTGCTTCTTTGTCTCCATCTAAAAGCAGGTGTCAATTGAAAAAATAAACTTACAACTTTGCAAATGCAATTCAGAGCCATCTGCATGCTTTTAATAATTTTCTCTAGTATTTCAAGCATGTTTGCTTAAACACAACTTGTTTGTTGATTAAACCATGAGCATTGGCTTAGCTATTCAGTTGTATAAAAACTGGGAAAGTTATCACCTCTGAATTCTTATATAATAACATCAATACTCTCCAAATCCCCAGAAGTCCACAATCACATTTTATGAATGTACTTGCTTCCTTTCAGCTTCTTATCTGTTGCAGTTTAAAGCCTGGATACTTTACAATTAATTTCTAATTTTACTATCACTAACATATATACACCAGTTACTGATGAAACTCCCCACCTCACATTTAAACACCTCTGACTGCATACTATACAGAACTGCTTTGTAATATAAAGTGCAATTTACATCATGAAATTGTTATACAAATACTGCCTTACATACGGTTAATTATTCAGTCTTCAGTGCCCGTTTAAACATTAGGATAAAGTAGGGTTTATGCTTTAGACTGCTTTCACCAGTTTAGCAGTCAGAAAAAAATGCAGTCTTGTCAGTATCTTCTTGTTACAGATCAGTTTACATGTCTAAACTACAGCTAAGGGGATTCATGGTTTGCAGTACTCCTGTTTACTCACTAATTCCACAATGTTGCTTGTTTTCCTGATCATCTTGGCCTTCCAAAACCAGTCCTTGGTTCAAGTCTAAGGTACTCCTGGATTCTTTTATTCAGCTCCTAGGCATTTATTTCCCTGTCACTCAAGCAGTTTCCTTTGGAGCAATGAAAAAGCTTTCACTGGCAAAACTGTCCCCATTCAGCATGCAGGTTCAAACTTTATTGGTCATTTTTTCCTCCTCAGCATGTTCTGCATCTAAGAATGTGTTTGATCCTACAGCCAGGATAACATATTTTGAAGACAGCTGGATATAGTATTTTGAATCTCACATCTGCCTCTTGACATCCCCTGATTACCAGTATAAACGTTCTCTTTTTCCTGGTGTACAGCATATAATAATTTTCAACAAACACTCTGGTGTCGCCAATCATTAATGCTTTCCCTCTGCCCCTCTTTTGTCTGAAGCAGCTGTTTCTGCTGATGTGATTGTTTCTATAACGTGGGTACTGGCTGCTTTGTTACAGATTTGGAGCATACGCCTGATGTGTCCCCTCAACTAACAAATCCTGCTGTGGCACAACAGTCAAGTTCAAGTCTATTCCTTTCAATTTCTCTTCTATTGCAAAAAATCTGACATTTTCTCTCTTAGCTCTAAGTTTGCTATTTTTGAAACGGTTCTTGAAAAGACTCATGTTCAGCTAGCCTTTCATCTGTTTCACCTTTTGATTTCTGCAGTTTTGTCTGCTCATTAAATAGATGCTTAAAGCTTCGTTGACTGTTTCTACACTAGTAATTTGATTTTATATACTCCTCCAGTGTCTCACTTATTTTAAACATCTCTGGGTGCATGTGATTTATTTTTCCTCTAAATTAATGGAAGCCATATCCTGCACTAAAGCCAAAACTTGTACTTTAGACTTCTGTACAGCTGCAGAGTTCTTCGAAGTCACAGTTTTTCCTTGTTTTTTGGTTGACTTGCTCTTTCTTTCTCCTCGTTTTTCTTTGGTGGCATCCAGGCCATGTAATTACTAGTCAGTAACTAAATTTAACTCATTCTGATAAACTTCATGGGGTTTTTAACAGTTTCTCAGTTTTCATGTTTTCAGACTGGAAGAACTGTGACCAACCTGCTGCTCAGTGCACAGACATATTGGAAGTCCAGTCCTGGTATAATTTAAGAATACCACAGTCACATTATGTACACAACTTGCAGAATAAAGTGCTCTTTCTTTGGGATATGAATCTCCAACAAAAAAATGCCTCGTATCACAAAAGTGTCCCACACATGAAACCAAATCCAATCAACCAAGGTTTATTTAACACTTTCGTGAGCTTCTATCAAGAAAGTGTCACAGACACGAAACCAAATCCAATCAACCAATGTTTATTTAGCGCTTTCGTCAGCTTGTATCAAGATTTCTTCAGAATAAAACATACAAGCATACAAAAACCACCACATGACCAGATCTCCACCAATAAAACATCATTTAAAATTATTCAATTAGTCTCCTAGTAACAAAATAAAGTGCTAAACACAATGTGAAAGCAGCCTTAAAAAACTAGCTATACTACAAGTGTCATTCAGACCAGGTGAAATCTGGTGATTCAACCTTATCTGCCAAAGAAGTTCTCTAAACTCAACCATATCTGCCCCAGGGCCCTCCTCAAATATCTTTAACCCCTTCGGGAAAAAAAAAAACAAAAAAAAAAAAACAAAGTATGTGTAGGGTACTTTTCCTCATGTTTGTAAAGAGCATTGTTACCAATATGTTCATAGATTCTCTCTTTAAATCAACGTGTAGTTTTCCCTATATAAAATCCAGGGCACTGGGAGCAAATGCCTGCATATATAATCCCAACAGAGTTACAATTGAAAAACCCATTAGGTTGTATGGTATAGGAATTAATTCTAACATATATTGTAATAGTAGATTTTGAAGGTCCATTGTTTTCGGTATAAAATATACCTTGTGCCTGTAACAGGGATGTGAATAACCCTCCATTTCTCTTAGTAACGATTTAATCTTTTACCTTTTCTATTAAGGGACCTGGGATAAACCCCTTGAAAAAAACATATTACTGAGAATGGAACAATGGGCAAAAAAAAATCCAAGTCTCTGGCAATCATCCGTGCTATTCGGACAAATTGCCCTTTAACAACACCCTTCTTAACATGGTTATGGTGACAGGCATCATAATGCAGCAGACTATTGCAGAAAGTGGGCTTCCTGTGTATGCTTGTATGTTTTATTCTGAAGAAGTCTTGTGATACAAGCTGACAAGAGCGCTGAATAAACCTTGATTGATTGGATTTGGTTTAGTGTCTGGGACACTTTGATAGAAGTCATTTTTTTGTCTGAGTTTATTTGTTATTTGGTTCTGAATATGCATCTCCACTCATCCAAGGCAAATCTTCTTTCTTAAACAATTGTTGGGGGGAGGGGGGGCTCTCTAAATCCCTGAACTATTTAGATTGTGCTAGGTGAGGGGGGCTTAAATGGTGCATGTGCCTGCCTGACAAAGAATTAATGAAAAAGGCAGTTTTGTCAGTATTGCTGCTGTGATCTGACCATCTAAGAGGGCGATACTGTAAAATAACAACAAAGAAATAATGTGAGACTTCAAAGAAAGTCATACTTTCAAGAAAAAAATAATGAAAGCACTATTTAAATTATGTCTTCTTTGTGTATGGCACACACTTGCAAATGGACTAAACGGTAGGAAAAGCACTTTTTTGTGGGGAAAAAATGACAAATGGGTGCAGCTGTCCTCTGTATTTTTTATAATGGCACTGCACTGCTTGTTGAGTTCTGGAATGGGGGTCCTCATTTTGATCACTCCTCAAAGCCCCATTTTGTCTAAAGCTATTCTTACCACATGGAGCTGAAGTCTGAAAGAGTCCTGCTGAATTAAGACTGCTCTTGTAAGGCTTGAGAACAAGAACTTCTCCTAAAGATTAGACAGCAGAGGGGAACCAGCTATGCCAGGGTCAGGGGAGAGAACCATTACGATGACAAACTCCTTGAAGTTTTTTCTTTCTGTATAAATTTCATCAAAACAGAAAATGTTTGTGAGGGAACAGAAAAGGAGTCCAGGTGGCTCACGTGAGTGAGTGTCCTCTAATGATTTCCTCACAGATGAAATGAGGGTAAAAGCTGTTTGATGGGGGGGGGGGGTGCAAACAAATCTAAGCAACTTTTCTCCACTTCCAGAAAAATTTTCAGAGCTACCAAAGTACTGAGAGGCAATTTAAGAGGAAAGCAGCCAAAAAAATGGATTCTCAAAGGACAAGGATAGCAACATGGGAGAGTTTGGTGGAAACTGCCAATTCCCACAGTATCACAACTGCACAGTGTAATATATAAGATAAAGTTCCCCTGCTTGATGTGGAGAGAGGACATTTCAGTGGATGGACAGTTCAAGGTGTCTGGATATCATCAAAGCCATCTCTTCATATCAGCTACTGGGGAGAAGTCCAACTGACTCTCTAAGCCTTCTTGGATTCCTTTCACAGTGGAAGTTCTCACCATACAGTAAGAGAACATGGCAGTCATGTGGTACTGAAATGCCCCCCCTCCACACCAGGACTGATATGTTTGCGGTGATGATCACCAAAGAAGGAGGTTGCTGGAAAAGTATGCTAAGGAAGTTATTACATGGATCTATCCACTATGACTAACAAAATCTGCAGGTCTGAAAAATGCAGATCAAAGGCTGTGCATTCTTAGTTCAATGAACCTGATCTGTTTACTGAAAAATTTAAAACTCTCGTTTATTATCTAGCATGAGAAATTATGTCACCACAAGACCCGATACCTTGAAACAGAGCTTTGGTTGTGTATGTGACAGATGCAAGATGCCTGCCATTGGTTATTGTTTTTCAAACTGCCAAGAGATGGAAATTGAGATAACTCCACAAACATACTGTTTCAACAAGGTAAATCCTCAAGGCTGCTGCTGAACACCTGTAGGAAGTCTGTGGCTCCTGTAAGACTGCTGAAAGCCCTTTCCACAGGATTTGTGATATCTGAAAATTATGCTGACAGTTGGGAGTTCCTTCTAGATTGTTGGCTTCTGTGGCTGATGCCACCACTGAACCATATATTTGGAGATGGCTACTCTGCATCCCGGAGAAGATGTGTTAATATGGCTGGAATGTAACATCAACAGCCAACAAAGTTTAACTTACATTCTCCATATTTTCCATGTATGCCTTAACTTCATGCACAAATAATGTCAGTCTTTGAAAGGGGTATTCAAAAAGGTCACATAGGCATCCTCTGTAAAATTTATTAAATGGAGTGGCACATATGACAGATCCCATGGACCTGGCAGACCTTTTGCTGGCATGGTAGGAAACCTACATAATAAGGCATGCTGTTATTGTCACAGTTGCCAAATGGGATAGAAGCTGCCCTTTGACCAAATCACAAGTCAGCTGGCTTACTGGCTGGTGTTTTCAGCAGACACATCCCTCCAGAAATCCACCAAATGGGCCAGGAAACATATCGCCCTCAAGGAACAAAGGGGAGGATGCACACACATACTTCCCAATGTGGGCTTTAATCTATAGAGAAGGCCACTGGATTCTGAATTGTGAATGTCTTCCTAAACGATTAGGTTGTCTATGGACAGAAATTCCAATGTCAGAACTGGTGCAGAATATGCTCCATATTCTTGCAGACTGGAGTTACCATAATCCAGCTTCTCCCAGGCAAAACTGGTGGCTACCCTTGAAACATCCACCTGATGAGTACACGTGAAGACTTTTTGCAGTATCAGCTGTGGGGGAAATACTGGGTCAGTGGAATCAGCCTCCTCTCTGGCACATCATGTCTAGAACTTCCACAAATCTGTGGTCATCAGGAGGATAAGCAAGGGAATCAGTATACTCCTCATAATCCAAGTCATCCATGGTGACTCTGTGAGCAATCTCTGTGCTTCCCTATGCATGGAGTAATCTTACTAGGAATCTTCAAGAGACTATGAAGATTAAAACAACTTTTTCCATTAAAATAGCCATGGGGAGTTTTTGAAGAACCTCAGTCAGTCTGTCCTGTAAGGCAGTCTGCAATGCACTAGGCTCAACAGAATGCCTTCCTGGTACTGAGCCTGATGCGGTTCTCAAAGATGGGTATCACTGAAGCTAAAAGAATGGCAAAGGTGTGGCCAAAAGTGATAGATACAGACCAATGAGGTTTTGTGGAGGGGAAGCAAACATTTGCCAATGTTCACAGAACAATGATGATCCAGAGGGAAGCAGAACGTAAGAAAATATGACTGCTGTTGTTGGGTCTTGATGCAGAGAAAGCATTTCACAAATCAAGCTGAGATTTTATGAGCAAAGCAAAGGAAGTGGCTGCATTCCCTTATGCAATAATAAGATTAATTGAGAGGATATATGAAAGCTCGGAAACAGGAATTGAAGTGGGACGGTTCTTCTCTGATAAATTCTGTTTGAAAAGAAGAAACAGGCATGGTGCCCTCTTTCATATTTATTTACTTTATGCCATTTGCAAATAACATACTCAGAAATTAGAAGATATAAGTGGTATGGTAATTAAAAAAAGCTGGCTTTATTTGCAGCTGATATTTTTATTTGATGAATACAGAAAAGGACATGTCAATGCTGTGGAATATTTTGAGACAGTTTCAGGTCTTTTCAATATATAAAATTAATGAAGGTACAATAAATGCTCTAGCTATAAATCATGTACCCACACACAAACTGGTTCAGCAATAAACAAACTTATGGGGACACGACTGGATAAAGTATTTAGAAGTACAGATTAACTCTAACACCTAGTATGGAATGTTACACCTCTAGCAGCCTACACACATCTTGCATTCCAGAGCATTTTCTAAAAAAATAAACTTAAAAAGCATAAGATAAATTTAATGCTATCAGTAAGAAGTATACTTTACAGTGACAACAGTCACAGTCAGTGCATTCATAGTCTTTTCCATAAATAATGTAATATAATATAATGCATATAAATCACAAATTATACTTTTTAAAACTTTCACAAACACATTTTCATATCTTGAACTATACAACCTAGACATTTATGGTAGAGCATTTCTGTTAACCAGACACAGGCTTACATATGACAAATTCTTCTATAAGTGCATATTTATTGAGATATTCACATAAATATGAAAATGTGTAAGTATATAATTAGCAACGCAAATACTAGATATTTCTTAAGATATGCAATTTACAGTGCAAACATCTGATTTTCTTCAACAACATCTAATGTTTCAACTAGTGTCATGAAACAGTTTTGAAGTATTAAGTACATACAGAAATACTGGTTATTCTCATAATTACTCACTGCCAAATAGAAGTATTTCTAGTACAATAAGATAAACCAGCACTTTCACTGAATGTCCTGTCCTAACATTGGTGTTTCATACAATACACTTTAAAAAATGTAGATCTCAGTTAAGAAAATATAAACATAAATAGGAAAAAATGAAAAATAAGTGGAAAACAAAATTAATTTCTCCACTGCAGGATATTCTAGACTAACAATCTTGGTGTCATTTTGTTAGTAACTCCTTGCTTTTTCTAATAATACCTGTTATTAGCTGGTAAGTCACTTAGTTAAAGAAGCCAGACTCAAGTCCTGGATGCCATAAGGAGGCATGGGTGTTAACTACAAGTATACAAAAAGGTATTTTAGGCTCGAGTGAGTTAAAAAGTTTCTGTTATGGCAGCTAAGAATATGTGGAAAGAGACTAAAAAAGATAATGCAAAAACTGTGAAACTGGAAGCACTTGTTTGCAGATAGGGACAGAAAGACTCAAAAATGTGTTTGGTCCCTTGAGTTTTATATACAGGTCAGGCATATTTTCACCAATAATAGAAGTTGTGGACAACAATAAATAGATGAAGAAATTTATCTGGGAAGGAAAGTGGACACAAGCTAAGTGAGATAAGCTAATCCTAATAGAACAAGGTAGTTTAGGAGTGCCTGATTTGAAGGTAAATTTTACAGCTACCCAGTTAAGCCTCATATACATAAGACAAGCAAAAGGTTATAATTCATAGTGGAATGGGATGACAAAGTGGGAAACTGGGGGGGGGGGGGTCACAAAATAAGGACATTGTGGGATTTTGAATGCGGATCTTTAAGGATAAGAATTAACATCATAACATTACAGAACATATTCTATGAACTAAGTCAAAACAGGAATGGAGAAAGGAGATTTTGCCAGTGGGGATAACTGCAATTAGGAGTATAAAAATAGGCAAGAGGGGACTAAAATGTACTGGAAAAACTGGCAAAGCTACAAAGGCATTTGCAGAAAATAAATAAAAAGGGAAGGATAACAGAGTGTGATGAGGCCAAGTAGTAGTCTGGACTGCAGGTTAGAAGCTGCATTCCCTACCAGGGATTGGTATCAGAGAACAGGCAAACAGAAAGGGATACAGAAGTCTTTGTGAAAGACATATGCTGACAAAATTTTCAGTTGAATCTAGAACTGCTGTTAGAACTAGAAATATTTCTACTTGCATAAAAATAATAATCAGAGGTGGTTAGAAAAGATTTGGAAAAAAGACCAGAAAAGCAATTTACAAGGAAACAACTGGAAAAAAAAATATTTGGCTCCAATGTATGCAACACAGTCCAGAAAGTTTAGGATTTTTACTTAGAAGTATTTGCTGCGGTAGTGGTGGTGCTGCGGTAGCGTTGTCGCCTCACAGTTAGACGTTGCACGTTCGATTCTCAGTTAGAGCGTCTTCCGTGTCATCATGCGTGAATGGGCGTTCCTTCGTTGAAGGTTGTGCGTTAGGCCCAGCAAGCCAGCACGTAAAAATCTACTGCCAATCATTAGCGGGCCGGAGTTCCGCTGTGGCGACCCCTAACCGGGAATACCGAAAGACTTAGAAGTATATGCATAAGTAGTTTTATAGACCAAGCAAACCTCAAAGATTTTTTTCTCGGCTAGATAGCAAATGTTTGGAGGTATGATGAGGAAGAAAGCAGTAACTGGGGAACATGTTTTTTCAGATTGTAATGAGTTGGCAGATTTTAAACATTAAAGAAAAATAATGATTGACTTATGATAAAATAGATCCACAAATCTTTTAATATTAATATCACACTCACAATCAGAAAAATAAAACAATTAAAAACTGTTGGTACACACTAATCACTTTTGTCCAGATCCACCAGACTTCATCAGAGTTGTATAGAAACAAAGGTAGCAGCATTAAATAACTAGTTCAATTAAATAATTAATTCAAAACAGCCATAAAAAAAAATACTGGAAACCAATACAACTGACAGGTACACAAAGCTTAGATTTGGGCACATGAAAGTTTGTGAGCGTTGTCGCTACTGCAGTTTTCTCCATGAAGGACCTTATGTCACATTGTATGGCTACGACAGGACTATCACTTGTCCAGGGAGATAAAATTGTGACAGTTCTGGGGTAGTATATTTGGCTACCTGCAGAGGCTGTAATGCATTCTACATGGGTAAAACTGAAAAAGGTTGAAAGAAAGAATAACAGAACACTTGTATGACATTAAGAAGCAGAAATCTACTAATGTCCTTAACAGGCATTGTTCACAGTGTGAAACATACGAAAAAAAGAAGTTATGTACTCACCATAACATTCCATGTTGGTAGTCCATCTCACCCTTGATTTTTACATATGGGTTCAACTCGGCCGATTTTCAAGCTCGAAGACTTCTGGTTGACTCATGGATAAGCAGGTATCCCATGGTGCACCAGTGCAATTCCCAGATCTTGTTTGCTTCTCACAAGCAATAGAAAGAGATAGAAAGAAACCCTTAACCAACAAGCCAATACTAAAGGGTCACCAACCAAGAAATTTATAATATTACCTCCAGATCTTCCAGGATGGGGGCCAGAGGGAGGGTTGGTAAAAATGAAGGGTGAGATGGACTACCAACATGGAACGTTATGGTGAGTACATAACTTCTTTATGTTAGGTAGTCCAATCTCACCTTCATTTTTACATAAGGGACAGCATCCCTAGTGCCTATTTCTTGGGTGGCTCATTGGAAGATACTCCTGAGCACCGTGGAACCAAAGGATGCTCTACCCCTAGAAGTCAAATCCAACTTATAATGAGTAATAAAGGTGTGAGGGGTAGCCCACATAGCTGCTGCACAGATATGATCAATTGGTACCCTGGCTTGGAAGGCTGCAGAGGTAGACAGAGACTTGGTAGAGTGAGCTTTGATCCTGTGGGGTAAGGGTCTGCCCTCAGAGCTGTAGATGAAAGCTATGTAACTCAAAATCCAATTAGACAATGTCACCTTAGAAACTGGCAAACCCAATCTGGAATCAGAAAAGGAAACTAACAACTGGTCTGACTTCCAAAATTCTTTGGTCCGTTGCAAACAGAAACACAGCTCTCTGTGAACATCCAACTGGTAAAAACGATATTCCACTGCATTGCTATGATTAGGAAAGAAGACTGGGAGTTCAATGGAATGGTTCAATGTGGCAGAAGAACAAACTTTGGGGACAAACGAAGGACTGCTATGTAAAGAAACCCTGTCTTTATGAAAAACTAAATAAGGTGGTTTAATGGGCAGGGAATGTAGCTCAGAAACATGTCTGGCTAATGTAATAGCTACCAAAAACACAGTCTTCCAAGACAAATACTTTAAGGAAGCTGAATGAGACTGTTCAAAAGGAGGGGATGTTAGTTTGGACAACACAAAATTTACATCCCAAGAAGCCACAGGTTCCTGTAAAGGTGGTGTCAGCAAGGTGGCTCCTGTCAAGAAGGTTTTACATAACTTATGCGACATAAGGTTAACATTTGGAGATCCCAAATAAAAATGTGAAATAGCCGCCAATTGTACTTTGATGGTGGCTGCGGCAGATACCTGCTGAAAAAGCTCTGAAAGGAATTCCAGAATTACGGGAACGGGGGCGGTGTAAGGATCCACATTCATTTTCTGTGCCCAAATAGAAAACTTTTTCCACTTACTGTCATACAGCCTTCTGGTTGATGGTTTGTGTGAGGATAAAAGAATATGGGACACTGACGATGAAACATCATGAAGCCTGACTAGAGATGGAACTGGATCAACAAATCTGTCAATTTGAGGGTGTGGAGAGGGGTGTAGCGAACCAGACATGTGGGTCAGTAGATCTGGAACTGGGTCCAGGATCCAAGGGTCGTCCAGGAGAACAGGCTCGAGGAAGGGAAACCAGACCGGACTAGGCCAGTAAGGAGCAATGAGGATCAACTTGCTTCCCAGTCGGTTGGCTTTCTGTATCACTTTGGGGGTTAGAGAAAAAGGAGGGAAGGCAGAGAGAAGTCCCATGGGCCAGTCGTATACCAGAGCGTCTCTGGGTGCTTCCCCCGGAGGCAGAATTAAGGAAAAATAACTGTTGCACTTGGCATTGACTGGATTGGCAAAAACGTTGCAGCAAGGTTGTCCCCATTTTAGTAAAATCTGTTCCACTATTTCCCATTTCAGAGACCAGAAAGCGCTGGGAACAAATCGCCCATTTCCAAACTCGCATGGCTTCTTGACAGAGTGGGCAAGATCTGGTACCGCCCTGTTTGTTGATATACCACACAACCGACATGTTGTCCGACTGTATCGCAATCGTCCCTGGAGGAAGAAGTTCCTGAAGTGCTTTCAACGCCAGAAGCACCACTCTCATCTCCAGAACGTTGATATGCAGATGAGCCTTGTGTTCTTGCCATGTGCCATGGACCGTCCTGCCCAGATAATGCCCCCCACCCACCCAACCTGAGAGGCATCCGTGGTCACAGTGGCAACGGGTTGGGCAGGCACAAAGGGAGCTCCCGTGAACAAATTGTTGGGAGCTATCCATCAACGAAGGTCTTTTTTGCATGATTCTGTCAGCAGAATAGTGATTCAGTGGTAGGTATTGGAATGACCACTGGGAGAACAGGAGCCATTGAAGGATTCTCATATGCAACCTGGCTAGAGGTATTAACAGAATGGTTGAGGCCATCATCCCAAAAAGTTGAAGAATCCACTTTGCTTTGACCTTCCAAAGTGGGAGAATTCGCTGAACTTGTGAGATGAGGTTTTGTGCTCTTTCGGCGGGAAGATGAACTGTCATATCAACTGTGTCTACCTCTGCGCCTATAAAAATCACAGATTGCGAGAGCAGTAATGCAGACTTCTCCCAATTTATGGAGAGCCCTAGTTGAGCACAAAGCTGGATGGTGATGTCCCTGTTTTGGAGAAGTAGATGCCTGGTGGGGTCAGTCAGGAGCCAGTCGTCTAAATACGGAAACACCTGGAATCCCTGAGGTCTCAGGAGAGCTGTCACTACTGCCATGCATTTGGTGAACACCCTGGGGTCTCTGTGGATGAGACCAAAGGGCAGAGCACGAAACTGATAATGGCTGGCTCCCAGCCGGAAGTGGAGATACCGCCTTGTCCATTTTTATATGGTAGTAGGCGTCTTGGAGATCTAGAGAGCACATCCAATACTCTTTCCCTAACACGGGAGTATCAACTGCAGTGTTACCATCCGAAACTTGTCCTTTGTCATGGATTCATTTAATCTGCTGAGGTCCAATATTGGCCTCCAGTCTCCAGTTCGTTTTGGGACTAAAATAAACCTGGAGTAAGTTCCGGATCCTATCTGGTCTGCTGGCATGGGCTGGATGACTCAGAGCAACTTGTTGATCTCCACAGTTGCCTGATCCCTGAGATTGGGTGGAACATCTGGGATCTTCTTGGGAACAAACAGTGGAAGGGAAAAAGGTAAGATATATCCTCTGGTAACGACTCTTTGTACCCACTTGTCTTGGGTTAAATTTAGCCAGGCTTCTGGATACAAAGAGATGCGACCCCTGACTGGTCCCACATCAGGAGCGCTGATAAGGCTGCCCTCAAAAGGAACCAAGGCCTTGCTGATACTGTGGACAGCCCCTTCCTCTAGGGCGACGTTTACCATTTCCTCCTCCCTCTGCCTCTGAAGGAGGTTTCACTCTGTGTGTCTGGAAAGGCCCTCTGGGACATTTTGAACCACATCTTACCTCCCCTTTGACCTTTGGGGTATGGTCGAGAGGGGATTGTAAAACGGACTCCAATGGCAGAGATCGTCTTTCCTTCCTGTTCACACCGAGTGAGTGTATCTTTCACCTTGGAACCAAACAAGGAGGGAACATCAAATGGGGTGTTGGTGAAGGTGGACTTGAATGGCTCCGCAAAATTACACAAGCGCATCCAGGAGTGGCGCCTAAGGGCAACTCCAGAACCCATTGCTCTGCTCGCTCCCATCAGCCGCATGAGATATGAGCCGCATGGAGGAGTTATCTACAGAATTTAGGGTGAACAACTGACCAGATATCCTATCCAGGACTCCCTCAAGACAAGCACCCTGTATGGAATCTCCTAACTCCTTGAGGAGACCCCTCTGCAACCTCGTGAAATGGGTAAGATAGTTCAGGGATCGAAGTGTAAAGGCCGCTGAACTAAATACGCACTTCCCAAACCTGTCCATCTGTCGAGACTCCTTGTTTGGCGGACGTACAGAGGAAGAAGTCTCCACCACCACCATGGCATCTACGGGAACGCCCAAGAATTCTTTTCCAGGAGGGGCAGACAGGAACTTATTAGGTCTTCTAGGTACTGGCTCCACAGCATCGGGAGTATCCCCACACCTTCCGACTTACCAGATCCATTAGCTCGTCGAAAGGTGGAGACACCCAAGAGGCAGACGGTTGAGACCCGAAAGCCTTCAGGTACACTGACTCCTTATCAGAAGGGTTGACAGTGGGCGAGTCGCACATCTGTTTAAGGATCTCTAAAATGTCCACAAAGGAGACATCATCAGAGGATGACTTAGGGGACCCCTCCGACTCATCGAGGTCAGTGTCCGATATCAGAGACTCATCCTGGGAGGTCAATATGCTTCCTCTTGATTACTCTCTTCTGTGGGGCTCCTCAAAAGGACCTTCTGGGGATGCCCTGGAAGAGTGGGGGCCACCAGCCAGTGGCTTCTGAGGCTGTGGGTCTCTGCTGTCTCCGGAGAGGGTAGGGACTGAGACCGAAGTGGGAGCCCTGGGGGGAAGAGTGCTTGTACCACTGGCAGGGGCTGTAGATTGTGACAGCACACTCCTCATCACCTCAAAAGCAGATCTCTCCGGCTCCGAAGACCGTCCCCACTCTGAAGAGACAAAGGACAGTGCCGGAGCCAGAGCCATCGGCTCCAAGATAGATGCAGGGTCCGAGCTCACCCTGGTGGATGCACCGAGATGAAGGCTCAGAACCGAAGATAGATTCAAAACCTCCCCCTTGGCACCGACAGAAGAGCTTCGGTCCCTGGTCATGATGGATGGAGCCAAACTCGGCTCCAATGCAACAGCAAGGGGAGCTGGAACCGAGGGTTCCTCCATTGGTAACAAGCACTCCGGCTCCCAAAAACCAACATGGCTCGGAGGAGGAATCACGGATGGAGATAAGACTGGTTCGAGTGGCTCAGAGACCGATTGGGTCGGAGCCAACAAAAATTTAGGCAAGGCAGAGAACTTGAAGAGTCTCAGTACTACCCTCTCCACATCTTCTTCCGAAAGACTCCTGGAAGACCTGGAAGATAAGGCTGGGGATCACGACCTAGCAGGCACTGGAGATTTGACCATCAAAGAGACCTGTCGGGACTCTGCAGACCAGCTTCGAGAAGCAGAGTCAACTATCTGTAAGGATTCAACAGTCGGCACCGAAGTATCTGTGACCCACTCCAAAACCACAGTGCTTTCCTTCACCTCCGAAGACCGAGGAGTTGAGGATGCAAGTTTTATTAATTTGGCAGGCGGCTCCGAAACAGTAGCCGGTGCTGGAGAAGGCCTTTTTGCACCTTTAGATTTTGAGTCAGATCTTGACTTAGAAGACTTAGACGAGGAAGCCAAAGAACCAGACAAAGCTTCCTTGAAGGTTGGCTTCAAAAGACCCCTGAGTATCAGTTTGTTCTTTCTCTCCTGCAACACTCTAGGAGAGAAAGCATGACAGAACAAACATGATTCTTGCAAATGGATGGCTCCCAAACAGTAGACATCTACTGTGGCCATCAGTCAAAGACATTTTCTGGGAGCACTTCATACATTTTTTAAACCCAGAGGGTTTGTGCTCCTTGCTATCCTTAGACATTGAAAACACAAGCAATCAGAAGGAAAAAAGAAAGAGAAAGAAAATGACTGAGGACTAGGTCCTCTAACTAAAACAGGCCTAGCCCTACAGATGAATTACACGAGGACTAGGTCCTTTAAGTTAAACGGGCCTAGCCTTGTGTAAGATAGAAAACTAGATTTTCCACTAAACACTAGACAGATTCAGTCACACAAGGGAAAATATTAAACAGTGGAAGCAACATGAGGACTAGGTCCTCTAAGTTAAACAGGCCTAGCCCTGTGAAGAACCGGGTCTTCTAATTTAAACAGACCAAGAAGGCACAACACACACACACACACACACACACACACACACACACACACACGCTCAAGGGTAGCAATTAAGTGTAAGAAATTACGACTTTAGTGGGTCCCGCTAAAGACCACCAGTCAACAATAATCGCTTGACAGGAAATAATCAATTTTAATCAAATAAGGAGCCCCTATTGATTAAAAATGGCGAACTCACCAAACTAATTCTCTAGACAAGAAAAAAGCAAGTGCGTCTAACTACTGAATACAGGAGACTACTATACTAGTCAAACAAGACCACAAGGCAATTTAGGTAAATCCTAACTGTAAATAACAGGAAAAAAGGCAAAACCGCCAAAACTAATGGTTTAGGTAAAGCGCAATTGCGCCTAACTACTGGTACACAGGATATCACTAATAAGGTCACACAACAACCAGAGGACAATAAAGATAAGTCCTATAATGTATATATTCAATAATTATGCAAAAGATACTAGAATAATGAAAATTTGCAAAAACTTAGCCAGAGCCAAGAGAAGCACATCCAAACTCGTTGACGCAGCAAACAAGATTTGGGGATTGCACTGGTGCACCATGGGATACCTGCTTAGCCACGAGCCAACCAGAAGTCTTTGAGCTTGAAAATCGGCCGAGTCAGAGCAGAGGATCGGCTCCAAACCCATATGTAAAAATGAAGGTGAGATTGGGCTACCTAACATATATTTGTCTTTTTGTTATCAATAAAGTAGTGAGGAACATTAAGGGTGGAGACAGAGAACACACTTGAAGTTAAACAATTATAGAGAACACACTTGACATTAAATTAGTTTGACAGTTGAGGATGAAAACCTCTATTGTGCCATATCTTAATGACAATATTTCTACTTTGAGTATCCTGAGAATGAGGGCTAACCACTGTTACCATTAGGTTACAATTATTCTGTGAGAAAGCAGACAATTTAGAGATATGTGTGATTGGAGAGACCAATATATATTTTTAGAAAAGTGTTTAGTTTCATTTTTACTTATTATTATTTTGTTCAAAAATGGTTTAAAAAGGTGCATTTGATTACAAATGAAATTTAAGATGTTCAAATTTATAGAATGTTACAAAAAGATGAATTATTTAACAATGTACTTACTATTTTGTTTGTATAATATGGCATTTGGTAAAGCACCATTAAGGGAGTATTGTTTGTTTATAGGGCTTCATAGGGATTGGTTGGTTTGAATTAATTAGTTAATTGAGCTAGTTATTTAATGCTGCTACCTTTGTTTGTATACAACTCTGATGAAGTCTGGTGGATCCAGACAAAAGTGTTTAGTAGTACGTACCAATAGTTTTTAATTGTTTTTATTTTTCTGATTGTGAGTGGGATATTAATATTAAAGATTTGTGGATCCATTTTATCCTGAGTCAACCATTGTTTTTCTTTTGTTTTTATGTCACGTGGCTTTGGTTACTAGATTTTAGAAATTCCCAAAAGAGTACTTAATCCGAAATATTGGGGAAACAAATGGGTGTAACTATGGAAATTATTCTTTTGAGCTGTGACACAGGATCAGAACTGCCTAGATATAGTAAGGCCATAAAAGTTTAATTCTATTGGCTGACAAAAAAGCAATTACTAGAAAAGGAAATCAAAATTTAACCAACTGCATTTGAAGTAATGAATACCGTTAAGAGAGAGAGGGAAACAATGGGGTGGGTTCTTTAGGAAAAGGAAAGAGCAAATAACAAAAATAAATGGAATTTGTGGGAGTGATACATGCAGAATAATATTCTGAAGGAGTGAGGACAAAAGAAAAAGGGAGAAATTAAGCAACTTATGTAATGGACTAAATAGCAGTTGTTATAAAGAAAAAAAAAAGTTATGTCCTTACCATAATGTTCCACCTGTGTTCCCAATAATCATTCATTCTTGATGAACAGGACTCTGTTCCAACCCCTCAGAACTGTCTCGGCCATTATACAGCTCGGGCCAGCCAGAAAAACTCTCGAGCCAAGACTCTACCCATAATGTCCCTCTCTCCATTACCTCAGATTGAGTTTGCAGCCAAGTATAGAAGGATAACAGAGCCCTGTCTAACATGAACCCTAACATCTTTCTGAAACAAAGGTCCGAACCCACAGGTGTCCTTAGGAGGGGGCACTAGGGTAGGATGTCCAGAATGAATGAAGATCGACAACACAGATGGAACATTATGGTAAGGATGACTTCTTTACCTGATATTGTCAATCTTCATTCATTCATGACGAATGGGACAAAGTCCCCAGCTACTTTAGGTCCTGGATGGCCTTAAGGAAGGATATTTCTGAGCACCACAGAGACAAAAGATGCTCTTCCCCCGGAGGCCATATCCAATTTGTATGGAGTGTTAAAAGTATGGGAAGTGACCCACATTGCGGCTATCCATATTTCTTCCATGGAAGCCTGCGCCTTAGAGTGGAAAACAGCTGAAGTGGATATAAATCTGGTGGAATGCGCTTTAACAGGTGCAGGCAACATGAGGTCATTATGACTGTAAATTAAAGTAACACAATCCCCAAGTCATTTGATAAGATAACTTTCAAGACTGGTTTACACAAAATTGAACCTGAAAAGGACACAACTAATTGATCTGATTTCCTAGATGATTTGGTTCTGTCTAGATAGAAACATAACTGTCTGTGAACATCTAACAAATGCAGATCTTGCCACTTCGGTGCCCGCTGTCCCAGTGTGAGAGATGGTGACAGCTGCAGTCCAGAAGGTACAAATATGTGACACTCAGAAGAGGAGGGGGCTAGCTGAGAGCCTGCTGAGGCTGAAGCTCTCTCGGAAGGTAGGCCCACCCAAAGAAGGATGGGAGCCCGGAACCAAGAAAGACAACCTCAGAACCAGGGTCACACCCTGCTCTGGAGGACCGCCCTCCAAAACTGGCGCTGGGGAACAGTCAGAAACTGTCAGAGTACTGAGAGCCAAGGGTGGCCCTGAACAAACCACAGGTACCAAACCAAAGCCCTCCAAACAGACAGCCGAACTACAGCCCTGTGAGTCTATCGGTTCCAAGGGAGCTGAAGACATGAGAGCCAATCCCACTACCAAAGAAGGGGATTCTGTCAATACGTAGCAGCTGGAAATGGGTAATCAAAGTGCCGGGCTTCGAACCCAAAAGGGAAGTTGGAGGAGGAATACAAGTAAGAGTCCTGGGATAATAGACCTCAACTCCAAGAGGGAGGGAGGTCTGAGATGGTGCAGGAAGACCACTGACCACTAAAAGCTGGTCCACTAATTTCACCACTTCTATCTCAAAAAGACTTCTGGTTGATCGGACTGACATCCCAGATGGAGTCTCAGGCCTATCCACAAATGAACTGGGGAGCTGACCGAAAAAGGGGTCTATGGAGGGGGAATATCTTGTTCTGGGAGGTACGAACATTTTGAGCTTCGGCACTGTATGCTGTGGAGCTGATGGGGAAGTTAGAACCAAGTGGGAGGTCATAGAGGCCGGCGCTGATGAAATTGTCGGTGCTGATATTGTCAAGGTTGGTGCCAACTGAACTGTCGGCGCCCAGGTAGTCAAGCTCAGTGCAAAAACAGTTAGTACCAAGGGGGTCATGACTATCGGTGCCGAAGGTTGTTTCACACATTTTGCAACCTTACTCTTCGGTTCTGTAAAGGCTGAAGGAACTGGAGACTTGTGCCTTTTAGAGTCCGGTGCCGATGGTGAGTTTGCACTGAATGACTTCTCTTTTTTTTTGTTTGAGTTTAGAAGACTCTGGCTGAGAGAGGGCTACTTCAAAGGAGGATTTTAATAACTCTTTTAAAAATCAGTTTATTTTGGCACTCTGCCAAGGTTCTAGAACTAAAACCTTGGGAGATATTACAATTAGTTTCTAGATGGGGCGCACCCAAGCAATATACATAGGAAAGATGCCTGTCAGAGTTGGGCATCTTTCGTCCACAATCTTGGCACTGCTTAAAACCAGAATTGCCTTTTTGCTTCTCCGCAATTTTAAAGGAATCACACACACACACTCGAAAGGGCAGGAAAGAAGAAAAATCTACCAACAATGGTAGGGAGAAATGCCTATAAAGGTAATCAGAAAGAAAATACCAGTGATGGTATCAAGAGATTACTAAGAGGTAAAGGGAAGAAAAAAAGGAGGGGGGGGGGTTACCAACGATGGTAATAAGAATACTGTAGGGTAACAAGGGTAGAGATGATTCATATGCAAAAAACCACTAAATAATACAACAGAAAGGGAAAATAAAATGCTCCATAAAATAGAGAAAGTATATGGAAAAATATGAAAAATCAAATTAAATCACTTAGCAGGAGAGCATCAGCTGACGCATCTTATCAAAGCAACAATCAAGATCTGAGGTAATGGAGAGAGGGGCATTATTGGTAGTCTTAGCTCAAGAGTTTTTTTGGCTGGCGTGAGCTGTATAACTGCCAAGCCAGTTCCGAAGGATTGGAACAGAGTCCCATTCCTCAAGAATGATTGAAGACTGACAACATCAGATCTTATGTACAATGCATAATGTTTGCAAATTAAAAGAAAATGCTAATACTGCTTGTTTTATTTCCCATTACTGCATGTGTGCCTATGCCTTAAGTGATAACTTAAGATGTTTAAAAAAATTCTGGGTACCACACCAGCAATGACTGCCAGTGTGAAATAAAGACCGTTGCCTAAAACAGCATCACCATTGAGGTAATCTGGGTCAGTTACTCTGGCAATAGCATTGGTAACAAAAGGATAGGGAGCAGACAGCACTAAAGACCTAAGCCCAGGCAACTATCCTGAAGCCACCACTTAGACTAAAAAGTTTGATGTCTGGAATATTAATAAAGATTTCATGGTCTAAGTGGATGAAATCAAGGTCAAGACCGCCTGACACCAAGATCAACACTGAAGGCTTGATCAAGATACAGGTTATGGAATTTACTCTTCTGTCATATAAGTCAACAATGACATTCTCAGGACTGGAGCCACAATACAAGGAGACCAGCAAGCTAATCTTCTGAGTCCTGGGTTTTGGGAACAGCCAATGGTCAACCTCCTAGCCTTAATGAAAAAGTGGAAGGGGAAACAGCATCAGAACACCTCATCTAAGCCTTTTAACTGAAAACTTGTCATAATCAAACTCAGACAAGTAGAGTAGGGCTTTTCCTACTGGTCTTGCATCTGGAATCCAGGATAATGCGACACAAAGTCCAGTTCTGACTCCTAGTTTTACTGCAAGCACCAAAAACTACCTCAGGTGTTGGAAGGGAGATTATACTTCTTTTTAGGCATGTCAGCTACAGGGTCATTCAAGGGTGCAGTGCTAATAAAAAGTAGATCTTGAGACCTAAAAAGAAGGGCATGGCTCTCCAAAATCCTGTCTCCTCAAAGACAGCTGAACTGTCAAAGATTTTCTATAATAATTCAACTGCACCCGATCTTCTCTATGCTTAAGAATACAGGAAGAACATTCAGAACAAACTGAACACTTGGAGAGATTGTGACCTTTGCCAAATAAATCCCATACTGGATGTGCCTTTCCTGGGGAAGAATTTTATTCCTGCAGACACACCTACTGAGGGTAACTGCCCAAAAGAATACATGCAAAAGAGTACACAGACATTTTTTTTTCCTTTTAAAACAAAACAAACCATAGCCCAAAATGCAACCCAATGTACACAGCATATTTACTTTTTTCTTTGAAGAAATAGCAACAACCATTAAAAGTAAACCTCTATGAGCAATACAAATAGAGGATAAAAAGGAAAAAAAAAGCATTTTGCAAAGTATTGAAAAGTGACTGTAAGCTCTAAAGATTTTGTAAACACACACACACAATATGCATTATATATACTTGCATATGGCTTCAGTCTGTAAGAACAAATGCTCAAAAGAGCAGTCTTTTTCCTTGTTTTTCATTCCGCTGGCTGTTTTGCGTGCAAACTCACAGTAGAGTATGGTCTGAGAATTTTCTCTTTCCCTGTTGTTGTGAAAACAGGAGTTGGTAGATATACTTATCAGGGGCTGTGGATGGTGCAAGTGGCTTGCACAACCTCAAAAAGTTTTTTTATTTCTTTTCTTTCGATCTCTGTAGATTTGCTTCTAAAAGGATCACTCACTTTGTATCCGCTCTTTGGAGCAGTCAGTGTTTGATGACAGAATCCACACAGATGTTACTTTTTCTCTAAAAACACACACACACACACACACACACACGTATATATATATATATATATATATATATATATATATATATATATATATATATATATATATATATATATACATAACACACATACATTTTATATAAATATATATAGATACATATCCCCAAAACAAGCCAATGATAGCACTTTTTTCAATATAAACAATATCCACAGAAGGAGTCAATGGTTTGTGCATTTGTTATATTTTTTATTTTTCTTCTGTGCTCCTGGTTCTTTCATGCAACTCTTTTTACTTACACACACATACATTTATATATGTACAAAATAAAACATACTGAGAATTGCCAGAAAATGTCAAAGGGAAATTTCTCTCAATAGGGAAAACACATCAAGAATTGCCAGAAAAGGTTGAAAGAAAAATTCCCTCAAAATAGGAAAAAAAACGTCAAGTACAAACAATTTATTAATTAAAAATTACAGAAGCAAAATACACCGAACCCACAGACATTGCCAACATCCTAGCTGACAGGTTCAGTGCAAACTCCCCCCCCCCACCAAAAGGGCTATTATCTATCCCAGCAGAGTGCTGCACCCCTGACATCTCAGATGCTCAGGTAAGAGCTGCCCTCTCCAAAGCAAGAAACACAGCATCAATGGGACCAGACGGTGTCCCAGGCTGCGTCCTACATGAACTCCAAGAAGAGCTAAACCCAAACCTAAAACTACTGTTCAATCTCAGCCTTACTACAGGATATGTACCCAAAGAGTGGCGTACAGCAACAGTGGTCCCTCTCCACAAAGGTGGTGCCTCAACGATTCCTGGAAACTA
The DNA here is from genome assembly GCF_019279795.1 of Protopterus annectens. NCBI lineage: Eukaryota > Metazoa > Chordata > Ceratodontiformes > Protopteridae > Protopterus > Protopterus annectens. The sequence goes on from NC_056738.1 coordinate 173,255,905, forward strand.
TCGCCCCATAAGTCTCACTAGCTTGGTCTGCAAAGCTATGGAAAGGATCATCGTGGACCTTATAAATAAAGATATTGGGGACCTACAGACACTGGATCCTACCCGGTTCGGCTTTGTTAAGGGCACATCCTGCCTCTTAAACCTGGTCGATTTCTTTGAAACATTCACCAAGGCCATTGACAAGGGGAAGGTTGTCCACACAGCCTACCTGGACCTTGCAAAAGCCTTCGATACAATACCCCACTCGGGCATTGTAGATAAGCTCACCAGCTTAAATATAAACCCCTACGTCACTAGATGGGTTGCAAACTGGCTCAAGGACAGAACCCACATGGTTAGAATAGCTGGAGCCATGTCAGACACCAAACCAGTTACAAGTGCCGTCCCACAAGGCTCAGTCCTGGGACCTCTCTTGTTCGGTATATATTTCTCGGAGGTACAGGCCAACATGGAAAGACTAAGTTCGCAGATGACTGCAAACTGGGCGCCATAATAGACTCTCCAGCCGACACAAGCATCCTCCAAAAGGGCCTCATAGAAACAGACAACTGGTGCCAGAGCCATGGCCTCAAGCTAAACGCCAAAAAGTGTATAGTCATCCCCTTTGGCAAAAACAAAGTGCCCACAAATTACCACATAGGTGGTAATCCATTAAGTACAGAAGAAGTAATTAGGGACCTGGGGACCCAAGTTGATAGCAATCTCTCATTTGACAACCATGTGGCCAAAGTGGTTAGAAAAACATTTTATACAGCCCACCTAATCATGAAGGGATTCACATCTAGATCAGGGGAGATCATCATGCCTCTTTACTCATCCCTCATCAGGCCCATAATTGAGTACAATGCCCCTTTTGGGATGTACCTTACCAGACACCTGCAGCAACTGGAAAGACCCCAAAAGTACCTCACCAAGAGGATCAAGGGGCTCAAACAGATGCCGTATGCTGCCCGGTTAAAGAAACTCCAGCTCTACTCAGTGGCATACCGCTTGCTCAGAGGCGATCTGTGCCTGACTTATAAAGCCATGTCCAACCTGGAATTAATGGACATGCTGCACCTCAGAAAATCCAAATCCCATCGAGCTACGCGCTCGAGGGACTTGAACCTCAGCACTGAAATAAATAGGACATGCTGGAGGGACAGATTCATAACCCAGAGGCTCCCTTCACTCTGGAATAAAATCCCAGTCCAGGTTACGCAGAGTCCCTTATTGACTCTCTTCAAGAGGAATCTTGATGAGTGGATGGGAGATCGTAGGTTTACCCCGGGTATCACTTATGTGTCACTGTTAGACAGAGGCACAGTATACTATCCTCGAAAAAGGGCATGGCAAAATTAATTTAAAATGGGTGGCGAAAGCCATACACACTCTGGCTAGGCTTATAAATGCCCTAGGGCAGATAGCCTAGTATGAACCTATTAAATGTTGAATCACTCATAACCCAGGATTTAAATTACAATCAATACAAATATTGAAAGAGCAGGCCATCTGAGAGTTCATTCAAGTGCTACCATTACAACAAGGATCTACACAACGACAGCTACACGGTGCATTAACAGAAAGGAGGCAGGTGCATAGCAGCCTTGGAAAAAATGTGTTTGCTGAGTGGTCTTAATGCCTACGGCCTTAGCCCTATGATTTACCAAGGTAGGATCTACTCTAACCAGGTTTACTAGACTAATAAGTGGAAAACGTTTTACATTCTGAGACTGAGAGTCCCAGAACAATGAGGAAAAATGTGCAAATATGGAGATTTAGTTACTAAGTTTGAGATAGCTGAAACTCAGAGCATTCACTTTTCCATGAGGAACAGCAATCTCAGAGTTACTATATATAAGTAGCAGGAGAGATTGGAGTTTATCCCCATTCCCTACCCCACTCGTACGTGCTAATAACTTTAAAGAGCTGTGACATTTCTGACAGTTTCTGTTCTCTCTTATTTTTGCTGGCTTTTATTCCCACTGTAACTCTGGGATTTATAATTAAGGGTTCAAATTACAACTGTGTGTTTTAATAAAGACTTGCATACGAGGGGGCCAAGGTCAGTCCTATGGCATTAATTTTCTACAAATAGATATCCCTGTTAATAAAAAAGTATGTCTATGCAGAATATGCGAGACCAATGAAGTAGATACTTAATGTGACCTGGGGAAAGAAAATAAAAAGCTTCAATTTCATGTCTATGTTGCATACAGACTTACCACATCTGGTGCTAGCTAAAAGTATTTTTCACAGCATTAAAAATTCTCAGCAAATTTTTAACATAAAGAGGCTATTACTAAATGTTGAAATAAAGAAAACTCAGTTCCCTGTTTATTTCTAAATATCAACAAAGCCAGAAAGATACCCTCCTTGGTGGCTTACTTTGTTTTTTTGTGTATTTTTTGGGAGGCAGCAGAAACCAGGGATAACACTATCACTATACTTCAGGTCATTTTATAATTTTAGTCAAAAAATTACTAATTAATTCAGCTGTGTAACCGAATAATCATATTATGCCTTATTTACAATCTCATAAGCCTCCTTACCTGTTAAATGTGTACAATGTTTTTCCAAATATGACCAAAGAGATAACACCACAATTTTTCCCCTTATTTGCTTCCTGTATTTCCATTTTCTTTTTGGATGGGGCAAAAGAGAAGAATCAGGGTGCTTTTATGGTTTAAGAAGATAGCATCCAACAGTTACTTGCTCCATAGATGAATAATTCAAAGCTTAGACACCTTGATCCACAAACAGGCAACAAGGAAGAGATGACACACACTGTCATCATCTATCTCACTGGCAACAGTCAACAAACCTTTCAAGACTCTTCATATGAGCTTGAAAGGGACATAATCCTATACTTAACCTTAGCTGTGGCAGTGAGCTTGCATACTCCTACACTGGAGCAAATATGTGGCTAAGAAGCAATGGCTATCAAGTGACATAGAACCAGCACACATTTGCATGCTTTGAAAAGGCAGGAAACATGAAAAAGAGGCACTCTTGCTAGGCATGGTGCTGACATTAGGCCATATTCCTCATGAGTGTGGGCTCACAAAACATGAGTCTAACTCAGATTAAACTTCAGTTCTTTTCTTGCTGTCTGCACAGTCAGCAACAAGCTCTTGTGCAGAATGAACTAGAAACATCTCTCTACCTGGACCAACAGATTTTGCTCAGTTTGCGGGGAACCTGCAGATGGGAGGCCTTGGTTCTAACAGCCAACTCATGGCCATGTGATTCAAGGGACCACTGTCCAGAATCAGACTTATCACACCAGAGCTCTAGTAAATCAACAAGACCACTGGACCTTTCTATCCAAGTCAGAAAAGCACTTCTTTCAGATATGTTATTTATTGAGTCAGTTTTCCAGAAGGCAGTTTTAATAAAATACAGTTGCATAAGTCTTAACTTATCTTTAACAATAGACACTCAAATTTCACATTGCCTCAGTGGGATATGGATTTACAAACTGAACACTGGCAGCTTTAAAGAGCTCAGAATCCCCTTCTTAACTCTCTGACAGAGGACTGGCTAAATCCATTCCAACAGGAAAGCCTAAACCATGTCATAGTCAGCCAGTTATTCAGGCTTCTACTGCTAAGACAAATGATCCGAGGAGGACCAGAAGCAAGAATGCTATGAAAAGCAACTACCTTAAAGCCATAAAAGAAAACACAAACACACATACAACCAAAGTCACTCAACAAGGTTGGATGCCATTGAACCATATACAAAATAAGGGGTATAGTGGGTGACTTGTCACTGAGGCAGTATGAAATTTGAACATCTAATGTTGCAGGTAAGTAGGATTTGAACCTCAGTGGTCTAACAATATGTTCCCAAAGCTCACCCTACCTGAGAGAAAGGAAGATAAATATCCATGAGCCTCCAAAGAATGGTGCTCCCTGCTCTGGAACTTGAAAAAGAATCCAGTTTGTAGTGTTTTGTAAAAGGTACAGAGAGAGGACAGAGTTGCTGCCTTTAGAATGCTTCTACAGTTTACTCCTTTCCATATGCCAACAAAGAGGCTAAGGCTCTGGTGGAATGTGCCGTAACTTTGCCTGGAAGACATTTTCCATGGTAGAAGTAACACAAAAAAATAGCAGGGGGCAGCCATAAAAAATCCTTTGCTTAGATGCAGATTGTTGCTTCTTAGCTCCAGAATAGGAAACAAACAGTAGTTCAGCTTTCCTAAAGGGCTTAATTCTAGCAAGATAGTACGAGTTGTATATGCACATTTAAAGTATGCATAATCTTGTTTCTCTTTTTAGGGTCTAGAAAGAAAACTGTGAGATTGATGGCTTTATTCAGGGTAAATTTAGGAACAACTTTTGGTATGAAAGAAGGATTAGTGCACAGAATGACCATATCCTTGGGGAAAATCATCTTGGCCCACCATAAGAGCTTGCAGAAAACAGACTCTTTATGCAGATGTGACAGCAATAAGTAATGCAGTCTTCCAAGTGATGAACACCAAAACAGCTTGAAAGGCAGGATCAAAAGGAGATCAGGTTAATTTTTCCAAGAACAAACTTGAGACTTCAAGGAGGAGGAATTTGCCTTTGAGGGGGGCCTCAAGTCAAACATTCCTTTCATAAACTGTTTCACTGCAAAATGAGACAAAGAGGGGGATCCATTGGCAGACAAGCTGAGATGGCAACAAGATTCACCTTGATAGATGTATAAGATTAACCATCATTCAGTAGTTCACACAAAAATTTAAAAACCAGAGGGGTAGCTACCATACCAGGCCCTCTATAGCGGCTAGGCATCACCATAGAGAACATGGGCATCTAAGCAGTCACAGACACACATTTTAAAGTCAAGGACAGTACACCAGCAGCGCAGATCTATAATACCTTCAACAAATTTAGACTAGTTACTACACACACAGTGATGAAATGTGGAAGTATTGGTTAATCAAACAGGAAGATGCACTTGAGCTTCTCCACATTCAAATTACCATAGGCAAAATCCCATACCACTTCCTTGCAGTCTATTGGTCCTCTTCTATGACCCAGGAAACTCATAACACATGTTTAAGCTTACTTGAAATACTCTTCATGCAACCCAATGCCACATTCATGGGTGACTTTACTTCACTATTAACTGAGAATGATAAAAGACACCAAACATGCAGGCACAGATATTTCTGAATTTAATAAACAAACTCCATTGACCTAATTCACAATACACTAACTAGTGGCACAAACATACTGGTTCTGGTCTTCCCTCACATGGGATACTGCTGCACACCCCCAAATGTAATGTCCTTTATGGTAAGGATACACCAAAAAACAGTCTCCTTTAAAATATAATTATAACCCAGAACCACAGCTAACCCTGGAACAGGCAGGAACATCTATAAAGCTAACTTCTTACTATTAAGTGATAACCCGTCAAAATTTGAAGCCCAATAAACCCTGATAACACTACTGCCTATGCGGAACTGTTCACAGAAATGCTATACAAGCATGTTAATAGCTGCATAGAGGCAGCTGCATCCACCAGGAATAAGTTCAGAACTAACTTAAAAAAAAAAACACCCTAGTGAAATCACAACATTAATAGGCTGTAAAACAAAAGGGAGAAAATCATGTCAAAATTTATGAGGTGTAGCATCCAGCAGAATAAAAGCACTCTCAAACTAGAACAACTCAGAGGACAAAGTCTACCAAAGCCAAGTGTGAGGTAAATTTGGCCTCCCAGGCCAAGGACAACCACAAGACATTTGTTAGTTGTGTCTACAACCTCAAAGGTAATACACAATTGTGTGCAGAACTCATTGTTACTGGAGCCACCTATACTGAGCCAGAAGATACAGTAAACTTACTGGCAGAAAAACTCAGCTCTAACTTTATCCCTCTCTTCCCCTCAACCTCTCTGCAGGAAATAAAATCAAACATAGCTCCCCCTATTATCACTAGGGAACAGGTCCTCACTACTTTCTAAGGCTAAGAACAATCAATGGGCTCAGACAATATGCCAGGATGCCTTTTAAATAGCATGAAGTATAACCTATCAGGCCCTCTAGAATAGTTATTTAACCATAGTCTCCAAACAGGTTTCATGCCTCACGAACAGAGAATGGCAACAGTCATACCTCTGCACAAAGGCGAGTCATCTACAGACCCTGGAAACTAGAGACCCACAAGTCTCACTAGTCTCATATGGAAAGCCACAGAAAGAATTATCATAGAAATGATTAATAATGATGTAGGAAACTTCATACATAGGACCCAACCCAGTTTGGTTTTATCAAGAGAAAATCATGCCTACTCAACCTGGTGGACTTCTTTGAAAAGGTCACCAAAGCAACGGATAGGGACAAAATGATTCACACTGTCTACCTTGACCTGGGCCAAGGCATCTGATGCAATATCTCATTCAGGCACTGTTGACAAACTCAAGAGGTTAGGTATAAAACCTTATGCCACCAGGGGGATAGCCAGCTTACTCAAAGACAGAAACAAAGAAGTTGGAATTGGGAAGTCCACCTCTACATATAGGCCAGTCACAAGCAGAGTCAAATGTCAGGGGCTTCTGGCTGACCAAATTTGCAGACAATTGCAAATTAGGAGCAGTCACAGACTTCCCCACTAACTCTAATGCTCTCTGGGAATGGCTGACAGACAACTTGCGACAGAGCCATGGACTAAAACTAAATGCCAAAACATGCATAACAGCATCCTTTAGAAAATTATACACCCCTAGTAACTATCATATTGACAACACACCCCTAAGGGTCCACCCAGTAGTTAGGGACTTGGGAACACACACAGACAGTAATCTAGCCTTTGAGCATCACAGGTCTAAAATAGGAAAATATTATAGGTTGTGCAACTTATAAACAAAGGTATGGCATCTAGGTCCAACGAGGTCACTGTTCCACTGTATTCAGCATTCATGAGACCTATTATTAAGTACAATGATGCCCTTGGTATGTACCTAACATCCAACAACTGGAACATCCACAAGTGTTCCTCACTAAAAGAATACAGAGTGTAAGAAACATGTCCTGTGGAGACTGCCTCAAAGTCCTATCTCTGTATTCTGTCTCCTACATTCTGCTGAGGGGAGATCTATGCCTGGCGTACAAGAAACTGTCTGACTCCACCCTGAAGGGCTGCTTGCATATCCACAAAACAAACAGCACTGAAATGATGCTTTCTAAAGATTTAAAACTTGCCTGTAATATAAATAGGATTTGCTGGACAGACCGGTATGTATCCCTAGAAAGTGTTTTCACTGAGGCGCTGGAATTAAAAGCATTTTCTACTGAGTGGTTTGTACTTCATTCGAATCCTAGTTGTTTATCTTAGTGTGGTGGTGTTGTCATGCTATAGCAAGGTATGTATCCCTGTCAAACCCTTCTCTGGAACAGACTCCCTATCGACATAACACAGAATTCCTCCTTAACCCAATTAAGTGTAAACTAGATAACTGGATGTAAAACAGAAAATTCATTTCTGGTTTGCCACCTGTACCTCTAATGGACACATGTAGCCTATAATTAATCTCCCAGGCCCCTACTTGTCAATGTTTCATCTCCCACGCCACTGCTTGCGTTCATCAATGGTACCAGTACTTGTTATAGATTTGGGATGCATGGCTAGGCTTAAAATGGCCCCAGTGGATGTTAGCCTAGTCCACACCTATGAACCTAGAAAATCTCTTCCACATGTACACATGAGATTTTCTAGTTGCAGGTTTTCTTGCCTCACTCAATACCTGTTGCACATCCTCATGGAAAAACTGCCTAAAAAGTATCAAGCTAGAATCATTCAGGCTGTCAGTAGCAATTGTTCTAAGCTGGGGTGCACCAGTTGCCCCTGACACTACATGAGCAGATCCACAATGTGAGGAATTTTGGGGTCCTGATGGAGAGATGAATTCAGTAAGCAAAGAAGCGTAGTAGTGCTGAAAATGAATTCTTCCTCAAGTTTTGGTGAGTACCTTCACGAGATGGACCCTGTTTTTCACAAAATCTCACCAAGATGACACTGATATATAGACTGTATTTATAAAGCATGTATCCTGGACAGAAGTAAATCAAAAATAAAAAAGATAGCTGGGTGCACAAGACCCAGGATAAAAAAGTGCCCAATCCTGGTAGGTGCATGGGTGCCATAACTGGAAAAAATGACAGTGTAAAATTCTCAAAATACAGAAACAATCCTACAATGGGGCTAGGCCAGTCCAGGCTCAGGGGGAAGATCCCCCCCCCCCCCCGTTGCAGAATGAAGTAGTAGTCCACAAAAATGAAAAAAAAAATTGATTGGCCAAAGAAGAGACATAGACGACAGAGTGGACTATTGAGGATAAGAAAGAAATTATGTATTGTTACTATTATGTAAAAAGCCAAGAATTTCTAGACACAAGATAAACAAAACGAATAAGAGAGAAATTAGAGGACAGAAAAATACGTCAGAAGGAAAAAAAACTGTCACAGGCTTCAAATAAGAATTTGCTTTCATTGATACAACAGATTTTTGAAAAACAGTATACAGATGAAGAAACTCTGATCTCTTTGGTAAAAGGAGCCTTTGAGGAAGTGAGAAATATAAACAACAAAACTTAGAGATATTTGAAAAATATAAAAAAGAAATATGGACATGGGAAAGAAAGAGATTTGATATGGTGCAATATTTATGCAAAGGAGAAAGCCAAGTTAACTAATGTACAGAAGGCAGTTTCAAAGATATTCTAAGGAGCCTTCCACAGGAAACCAGTATAAAAGTTCACTTGAAACTAGACAGGAAGGAAAGGAACAGGAAACTCTGATGCAGTCAATGTTGAGGAGTGATAGGCCAGTGAGTTTCCATACGACAAAACAACAGATGACAGAATGAAAATGAAGAGAATGTGCCACAAGAAGATGTTCTAGAACTTTCTAAAGAATGCCCGCAGGAAATGGAAAACAAGGGATGTGCCCTCAGTATGGAAGAAAAGGAGTTAAGAGAAGAGTTGCTTGATTTAATAGACAAAGACAGATATATCAAGATCAGTAAGAGAAATAGACTGCAGAAGGTCAATAAAACCACAAAACTCAGAAGCTTGATAAAACAAATGAACACAGTAATTAGGACTGTCCATAGAGAGCCATGTGATATAACAGAAGTAAACAGAACATATTACTGTGCTGCTAAATTAATAACGGATAAAATTCAACCGCAGGAACACAGAGTAGCAAGGGAAAAGGGGGGGGGAGTGAATACCATCATGGAAATATCTAAGAGAAAACTATAAAGCAACTAAGACAAGAAGTGTCATTGTTAGAAGATTATAGAAGAGGGAACAGATCAACAAAAATATTAAGAAAGATAGATGTGATAAAAGCAGTGCGCAGTATTAGAGCAGACCAGGATCTATTATGCACTACTGGAGATGAACTCAATTTCAATACAGGTGGAAAGACTCAGGAGATACGAAGACAAATATAAGGGAAAAGCACAAAATAAGCAATTTATTGATGACCCAAAAAAGTTTTATAGAGAATTAGGAAATAAGGTAAAAGGTAGTGATAAACCGCCGAAAAAAGAGGAAGTAGATATATTTTGGAGACATATCTATAAAGATCCTGTGGAACAAAGATGCTAAATGGATAGAAGAAGTAAAAGAAAGAATAAGAAGTTTAAAGGTGCAGGATATGAAATGGGATGAAATAACAGCCAGAGAGATTGAAACAAAGTCGAGAAAAGCCTCTAACTGGAAAACCCCAGGCCCAGAAGCAGTACCTAACTTTTGGCTTAAAGTATTAACGTCTTTACATGAGGATCTAGCCATGAGTAAGAACTATTTATATGCACACCCCAAACAGACACCACACTGGTTAACAACAGGAAAAACAATGCTCTTACTTAAGATTGAACCTGCAAGCGACTCTAAAAATTACAGACCAATAACTTGTCTTCAGACGACGTATAAACTATGCACGGGGATTGATGACGACAAAGTTTATAATCATTTAGAAGAAAACTCAATTATGGCAGTAGAACAAAAGGGCAATAAAAGAAAGTCATATGGAACAAAGGATCATTTGTTGTTAAAGTTATAGTGGAGAACTGTAAGAAAGGGAAAAAATCTAAGTATGGCATGGATTGACTATAAAAAAGCATTTGATAGTATTTCACATTCATGGATAAAAGAGTGCTTAAAAATGTATAAGGTACATCCTACACTGATTGATTACATTACAGTAACCATGAAACAGTGGCAGACCACTTTGCAATTAAGCCATGATGAAGGACAGATTATCCCAGGGATAAAAATCCAAAGGGGGATATTCCAGGGTGACTCGCTGTCACCACTGCTATTTTGCCCTGCCATTAATCCATTAAGCTGTTTAACAGCTTAGGTCATGGCTATAATTTGGCTTCTAGAAAACAACAAAGTTTAAAGACTTCTCATCTTCTCTTTGTCGATGACTTAAAATTGTATAGCTCATCAGATGAGGAACTGAAAGCACAGCTTCAGGTTGTCAAAACTTTTTCAGATGATATTGGAATGTTATTTGGTCTCGATAAATGTGCACAAGCAACCTTTAAAAAAGGAAAACTGCAGCACCAGGAAAACAGTTTGGAACAAGAATGTGATGTAAAAGAGCTTGAGCAAGAGGGGGTGTATAAATACTTGGGAATTGATAAAGGATCAGCAATAAAACATGAACAAATGAGAATAAAGCTTAGTAAGGAGTACTTTAGAAGACTTAAATTAATCCTGAAAACAGCATTGACGCCTAGGAATAAGATCCAAGCTATAAATCAATTTGCTCTTCCTGCCCTAACTTTATAGTTTTGGAGTGACTGACTGGCCTCAAAAAGTGTTGGATAGATTGGATATTAAAACAAGAAGGATTCCACTCCATTAAAAGAGAGAACCAACTTTGCCTCGGCCAAAAGGGGATCACCACAATGAGCTTTGGTAATTCTTTCTGAGCTCTCAAGTACTTTGGTTATCAGAAAGGCTGGAAATGTATAAAGGAACATTCTCATCCAAGGGAATGAGAATGCATGGTTGGAAAGATGCATTAAACAGAATTTTTTTAAGTGTCTGTTTTGAAAGGAGGTAAACAGATCTATTTTAAGTGTTTCCCACATTTGCACCATCCAGGCATACCTCTGTCCCAAGTTCCCACTCATGAAGTTCTGTCCAGGATCTACTTAGTCTGTCTGTCACTGTGTTTTGCTCTAAGGGTGTATGAAGGCTGAAGCATCAGAAAATGCTGTAAGACTAGCTCCTATGCCATGACTGCCAACCAGCAATGAGGATATGACCTTGTACCTCCTTGTCAGGGTACCACAACAATTGTGTCATCTGTAACCAATAAAAGAGTAAATGGTGGAGAACTTTTAAAATATGAATCACTACTAACATTGCTGTGATGTTTATGTGCTTTTTAGTGTGTAAAGGTTCACATTCACCTTGCACTTGAACTCTCTTGTACACTGTTTACATGAGAAATTTAACAAGTCTGTCTGGACTATTAAACTGGGGTCTAGAGGGAGAAATGTAGGTCTAGACTGAAACGCATCTCATCCGTCCACCATTGTAGCTCTCATTTCACAAAATCCAGTTCTAGTCCCTGGAAATCCAAGGGAAACAGGTGCTGGGTCCAACAAGTTAAATACCATCAAATTGTTCTCATGGGGCGCTTGGGAACTGATAAAGGATCAACAATAGAACAAGAACAAATGTGAAGAAAACTTAGTAAGGAGTACTTTAGAAGACTTAAATTAATCCTGAAAACAGAACTGACATCTAGGAACAAAGTCCAAGCTATAAACCAGTTTGCTCTTCCTGTCCTAACTTACAGTTTTGGAGTGACTGACTGGCCCCAAAATGTGTTGGATTGATTAGACAGGAAAACAAAAAGGATGCTTCAAGCTCACCAAATGATTTATAAAAATCAGTGCAAACCAAGATTATACATTCCCTGTTCTGAAGGAGGGATGGGCCTCCTTGAAAATGATTACATGTACAAATCTGCAATTGTTGGACTCTGCACATCTGCTGACCTCACAAGACAAAATGTAATGAAAGTTTTGAAACGTGAGAATATATGTAAGATGACTTCCCTGCTTAGGCTAGCAGAAGCATATCGCCGGCAAGCAAGAATGGAAATCAAACCACAAGTGGATAAAAACCAGGCAGCAACTTAATGTGCCAAAAATATAAGGTGAAGGACCAGATGAGAAGGCAAGAAATGTGGAAAATGCATAAATATAGATGCAAGTATAGAAAATTTCTGGAAGAACCTCATGTTGATCAGGAATGAATGCAGGAATGGTTAAGGACAGGTGAATTCAAACCAAGAGATGAAAGATTTATATCGGTGGCACAAGATAGTGGGCTATGTACATGTTGGTTTAAAAGTCCACTGAACATGTGGGAAAAGCAGACAAAGGCAGGTTTTGTAAAACAGAACTGGAAACAGCTGCACACCTCGTTGCTGGTTGTGACATACTAATGGCAGAAAAGATTGTATACCAAAAGCCATAATGATGTGGCGAGACTGTTGCACTGGGGATTGTGCAAACATGGTATTGAAGTGGCTGAAAAACACTAAAAACATGAGCCACAAAGATCACAGAAAATGATGAAGTCTACATCACATGGAATCATCCATTACCAACAGTTCAAAAGACAGATGCTAGAAAACCGGATATAGTGGTCTAAGAAAAGAAAAGTAGCATTGATCATTGAAATTGACACACCCAGTGACTACAGTGTCCTGCGTGGAGAGAGTCACAAAGTTATAAAATATCAGGATTTGCAAGCAGAAACAAGAGCAATGTGGAAGAAAGATACCCAGATAGTTCCAATAGTCGTAGGAGCAATGGGTCTTATAAAAGAGAGTTTATAATCATATTTAGATATGCTACCAATACATGCAGCTCCGTATGCATTGCAGAAAGAGTCATTGCTGGGCACATTGTGGGCACTGAGAAGAGCGCTTTTGGTCAACCATCAAAGAGTGAAGCAGTACTAATTTTATGAACTTTAATCATATTTATCGTATTTTGACTTAGGAATTGGGTTCCACGTCTGTCATGGTATTAGAAACACAAAAGATTTGGAGAAATTGAAAAAGGGAGTCTGACATTATAGATCAATAACTTGTCTTCCGACGATGTATAAAACTACACACAGAAATTCATACTGACAGAGTTTATAGTCATTTAGAAGAAAACTCAATTACGGCAGAAGAACAAAAGGGCAATAAAAGGAAGTCATATGGAACAATGGATCATTTGTTGTTAAATAAAGTCATAGTGGAGAACTGCAAAAAGGGGAAGAATCTAAGTAGGACATGGACTGACTACAAAAAAGTATTTGATAGTATCCCACATTCATGAATAAAAGAGTGCTTAAAAATGTATAAGATACATCCTATACTGATCAAGTACATTACAGTGACAAACCACTTTGTAATTAAGCCATGATAAAGGACAAATTATCCCAGGGATAAAAATTCAGAGGGGAATATTCCACAGTGACTGTCACTGTTGCTATTCTGCCTTGCCTTTAACCCATTAAGCTGTTTAATTAACAGCTTAGGCCCATGGCTATAATTTGGCTCCTAGAAAACAACAAAGTTTAAAGACTTATCTTCTCTGTTGATGATTTAAAATTGTACAGCTCAAGGAACTGAAAGCACAACTGCAGGTTGTCAAAACTTTTTCAGATGATATAAGAATGCCATTTGGTCTTGATAAATGTGCAAATGTAACCATTAAAGCAGGAAAACTGCAGCACCTGGAAAACATTAGTTTGGGACAAGAATATGATATAAAAGAACTTGAGCAAGAGAAAGTGATAAATATTTGGGAAATGATGAAGGATCAACAATAAAACATGAACAAATACGAATAAAACTTTGTAAAGAATACTTTAGAAGACTTAAATTAATCCTAAAAACAGCGTTGACATCTAGGAACAAAATCCAAACTATAAACCAATTTGCTCTTCCAGTCCTAACTTACAGTTTTGGAGTGATTGAATGGCCCCAAAACATGTTGGATAGAATAGGAAAGCTTTATGCTCACCAAATGATTTATAAAAATTAGTGTATACCAAGATTATACATTCCCCATTCCAAAGGGGGGATGGGCCTCTTTGAAACTGATTACATGTAAAGATCTGCAATCATGGGACTCCATACATATCTGCTGACCTCAGGAGACCCAAACATAGTGAATGTTTTGAAACATGAGAAGAATAAATCCAAGATGATTTCTCTGCTTAATCTAGCAGAAGCATATCTGCATCAAGCAGGAATGGAAATCAAACAAGAAGCAGATAAAAATCAGGCAGCAACAGAAATGTGCCAAAAAAACAAAAGAAACAATACAAGGTGAAGGACCAGATGAGGAGGCAAGAAATGCTGAAAATGCATATAGTTGCAAGTATAGAAAACTTCTGGAAGAACAGGAAGTCTCCGCTTGCTGTACCATAAAGGGCTGCCCTCCAAAATAAAACCACGGTGTGGTGAACAATGAGTCAAAAGTTCCACAAAAAATAGCCCAACACACTGATGGCAGGCTAAGAATATTAGTTGAATTCTAGAGGAGAGGAATTGGAAACTTCTGGAAGAACCTCATGCTGGATCAGGAACGAACACAGGAACGGTTAAGGAGAGGCAAATTCACACCAAGAGATGAAAGGTTAATATTGCAGACCCAGGATAGTGGGCTACATACACGCTGGTTTACAAAGTCTATCGAACATGTGGGGAAACGGACAAATGTAGGTTTTCTAAAGCCAAATTGGAGTTGCACACCCAGTCACTGGTTGTGACATACTAATGGCAGAGGGACTATATACTGAAAGGCATAATAATGTGGCAAGATTGTTGCACTGGTGAATGTGCAAACATTATTGTACTGAAGTGGCTGAAAAACACTGGAAACATGAGCCACAAAGCATCATACAAAATGAAGAAGTTTATATCACATGGGATAACGCATTACTAACAGTTCAAAAGATAGATGCTAAAAAAAGATATAGTGGTCCATTAAAAGGAGACAAAAGTCGCCTTGATCATTGAAATAGTCACACCAATTGACTACAGTGTGTTGCGTACAGAGACACAAAGTCATAAAATCTCAGGATCTGCCAGCAAAAATGAGAGGAATATGGAAGAAAGATACCCAGACAGTTCCAATAGTAGAAGAAGCAATGCGTCTTATAAAAAAGAATCTACAATACTATTTAGATGCGTTACCAATCCATGGCACCCCGTACGGACTGCAGGAGGAGTCATTACTGGGCACATTGTGGGTGCTGCGAAGACTACTTTTGTCTGACATCAAAGACAAACAATACTAATTTCATGAACTTTAGTCGTACTTTGACTTAGGAATGAGGTCCATTCCGGTCATAAGTTCATAGGTGTGTACTAGGGCTAATGGCCCTGGAGCCTTTACAAGCCTAGCCCACAGAAGTGCCCTGGCATCGTGCTACTCGATGTTAGTTCCCAGTGCATCTATCAAGTAGAGCCACTGGAGTGATCCCCAGGGTGAACTTTCTATTACCCCATTCACTCATCAAGATTTCTCTTGATGAGGGACAGTGAGGTGTTCTGCTTGACATGTATGGGATGTCTATTCCACAGCATGGCCAGTCTTTGGGTGAGGAACCTGTCCCTCCAGCATGTTCTGTTGATTGTGGTAATGAGGTTGAGGTCTCTGGAGCATGTGGTCCAGACGGATTGGGACTTCTTTAGATGTAGCTGCGTCAGACATGGCTTTGTAAGTCAGGCAGAGATTGCCTCTAAGTAGGCGATATGAGACAGAGAATAGCTGGAGGTTTTTGAGTCCGTCCATGTAGGACATGTGTTTAATGCCTAGGATCCTCTTCGTGAAGTACTTCTTTGGCCTCTCCAGCTGCTGCAAGTGTTTAGTGAGGTACATGCCAAATGGAGCATTATACTCGATGATTGGTCTAATGAGGGAAGAGTAGAGAGAGACTATGACCTCTTTCTTCCTGGATGCAAAACCTTTGGTAATGAGATGTGCCACACAGAAGGACTTTCTGATCACAGTGGCAATGTGGTGGTCGAAGGAGATGTTGATGTCAACCTCCGTCCCCTGATCTCTTATAATGCCTTCAGTGTTCAGTGGGCTCCCACTGGTGTGGTAATTAGTGGGAACTGAGTTTCTACCAAAGAGGATGACTATGCATTTTTGGCGTTAAGCTTAAGGTCATGATTTTGACAGCAGTCACTGGTCTCGGTGAGGCCTTTCTGTAGGATGTCTACACTACTTTGGGAGTTAATAATGGCTTCCAGTTTGGCTGACCAAGTTCGCAGATGACTGCAGAGTCATTTTGTGTTGGCCTGGACTTCCGAGAAGTAGATGCTAAACAGGAGAGGACCCAGGACCGATCCCTGTGGGACTCCACTGGTGACTGGTTGGCAGTCTGACTTGGAGTCCACTACTTTCACACTGAGTATTCCACTACTTTCACACCGAGTATTCTATCTATGAACCAATTTGCAACCCACCTAGTGATTATAGTGGTTGATGCCTAGTTTGGTGAGTTTATCAATAATTCCTGCATGAGGAATGGTATTAATGGCATTGGTCAGATTGAGGTAGACTGTATGCACTGCCTTACCTTCATCCACAGCCCTGATGACTGACTCAAAAAAGTCAACCAGATTGAGCAGGCATGATCTCCCTTTCACAAAGCCAAATTGCACGGGGTCTAGAGTATGGAGATTTCCTATATCTTTCTTAATCAGGTCCATGATGATGGACTCCATAGCTTTACACATCAGACTCATCAGGCTAAGGGGGTGATAATTCCCAGGGTCTGTAGTCACTCTTCCTTTATGGAGAGGAATGACTGCAGCAGTGCGTCATTTGGAAGGGACAAAGCTTAAGGTGAGGCTGTGACTGAACAGGGCACACAGATGTAGTTGCCAGGTCACTTTGTAGTTCATGTAGAACACAGCCAGGGATACTACTGGGTTCCATGGAAGTTGTGTTCTTGGCCTTGGACAATGCAGCTTTAACCTGCGCTGCAGTAATGCTGGGTTGCCTGGCATGCTTCTGGTATTGTGACTGGTCCTTTATGGGGGAGAGAGGGTTAAAGTTGGAACTGAATCTGTCGGCAATATCTGCTTACTCAGTATAGGAGGTACCATTGTGCAGTAACTCAGAGCAAATATGGGTATTGCTGTGGAGGTGCTTGATACAGCTATAGAAGGCTTTGTGATTGTTTTTAGCAACTGCCGCAATTCTGCTTTCATAGCTGGTTTTAGAGGATTTGATGAGGGCTCTCAACTTATTGTTGAGGCTAACAAGGGAGATTTTCCAGTCTTGGGACTTCACCTTTTTCCTGCAACAGTTTCTTCCTTCTGTTCTAGAGTTTATTAATGGCAGGGGACCAACCAGATTGGCTTCCTTTTTTTGGAGGAGAATGTCTTGGTTTTGTTGGGTATGGCTAGTTCCATGCATTTATGTACATGTTCATACAGTGCATTGGTGTATGATTTGGCAATCATCAGCCAATTTTCATTGGCATGGTTGCCATGAAGTTAGCCAGTTCTGTTTTTAGGAGTCCAAAGTCAGCTATGGAGAAGTTTTTCAATATGGTTACCTTTGCGGGGGGTGTGGGTGAGATGTTGATTTCCATGGTGATTAGTTTATGGTCGGATCTGACCAAGGAGAAATTGACTACTGGTGTAGAGCAATGGCCGCCCATGTTAGTAATAACCAGGTCAAGGATGTTGCTTCCTCTAGTGGTCCAGGGCATTGGAATTGATGAATTCCAGGAAGCGTTGGGCCAGTATATTGGTGCTTGAATAGTTTTCCCAGTTGATGGAGGGGTAGTTGAAGTCTCCTAGCAAGAGAGTGTTGGGTTGGACCTTTATAGATTCTAGGCTACTTAGGAATGTGGAGTGAGAGTCTAGGGACATGTTTGGGGACCTATAGCGAGCTATTACCTGGATCGCCATCTTACTCAATGTTAGTTGCATGCTGGGCTACTAGTCTGGAGGTGTGCATATCCTTTAAGAATATAGAGACACTACTGCCTTTGGAGCTTCGGTCCATGTTTCAGGTCTGAAAGGTGTGGAATGAGTTATAGCCTGGTAGCGCAGGGGTGCTTTCTGCCGCTTTAAACCAAGTCTCGGTTACAGCACAAATGTCAATGTTCACCATTTTGAGTAGTGCTTCGACCGAGTGCATCTTGAGATTTAGACTTCTAGCATGAGCAGCATGACCCTCAGATTGCATTTAAATATAGCTGTTACAGTGGTAACTTGTTCTTTGGAACACTGCCTAAAAAAGGCACTACAGGGGTGGCATGAGCCTTAGCCAGTACCTGGAAACCCAGGGTTGACAGATGCAGGCCATCTCTGGCAAAGCAGGTCATCCCAAGCAAACAGATACTGGACCCCTTAGAATGACACCAGAAACATAGCCAATTGTTGAAGTCAATCATTTTTTTTGTTTGTACTGCGGTATCATTCTGGGTGATGGTAGGATACTGTTCAGGGTTAGTGTCATACCTGCCTGGGCCACACATTCCAAGAGCTCCACCATGTCTCTTCATGTAGTCCAGGGATGTGGGTCTCAGGTCATTCAGCCCCACATGGACAATGACAGAGTCATACTTGTACTTGTTATGGAGAGACGTGAGTGCGTTTGTTATGTGTCGGATTCTGGCACCTGATAGACAGCTGACTGTTACCTTCTCTTTATTCAATCTAGTGAGTGGGACATCTGTGTGCTTCACTACTGAGTCACCTATGATTAGTGCATTGGGCAAGGTTTAGCCTTAGTTTGAGGGGCACACTGTGGAGGTGAGCTATGTGTCCTGTGATTTATGCTGTGCTGTGGTGGTCGAGTGCAATTCTGTCTTGGAGGGCTCTGCTGCTTGGGTAAATTTCTACTGAGAGCCTGCGCAAAGGTGGGTGTGTGGTTTGTGTTTTTATGTGAGAGTTGTGACAGTGGGTGTTCTGGAGGCCTGTGTGTTCCATGTGATGTGGTGCAGGTGTTGACCTTCTCCTCTTGACCAGCTAGTCTGGCTTCGGCTGGAGAGTGCAAAGCTTCCAATCTGGCGACATAAATGCATCTCTCACAAGTCTGAGTGCTGGGAGGTAAGAAGAGAGGGTTGTCTGTGTACAGGAGGCAGTTGCTACACTGCCTCAGAATGCCAAGTTGCACCAGGTTTATAGGAGAAAGCACAGGGAACTGCCCTTTAATCATGCCAGGAGGGGTGGTCATAACTACTAAATACTGAAGATATTTCCATGAAGAACGACTAGTGCTGATGGCACTTAGGTGTGCTACAATAATAGCTACAAAAACCTGTTTACGTGCAAAGTGATGAGGCTGTCTGAAGTGCAAGAGAGAAAGAACTAGCATGATCTAAGGGAAAAACTGTAGAGCAGAATTTCTGGCACTAGTAATAGTTTACCTCAGCTCGGCGCTGCTGCACGGAGCTTAAACAAGCTCAAACGCGGGCTTTTAAAAGAAAAAGTTGAAAGGGAGAGAAAAACTGCCCAAACGCCCAATAAACTACAATTTCTGTGCCAGAAACCACTCCTCTTGTGGGAGATAGGCTACCTACTGCTTACCACTCCCACTGATAAGCTAGAAGGCTTCCTTCCAACACAGAAAGGTATTAGAAACCCAAAAGATTTGGAGAAATTAGAAAGGAGTTTGGCTCACAGATCCCATGAGCCTAGAATTTTGAGACTCATGTGGTGGAATCTTCTTGAAGAAAGAAATCCCTGAAAAGTGTCTGAACAGTTGGGACTGTGTCTTCTGGAGGAAAGGCCACACTTTCTTCTGTGTCCATCATACATCCCAGGAAGACCATTCTTTGTGGGGATATAAGATGAGACGTTTTTAAGTTCAAGTGAAGTTGGAAGCAATTGGCATATGACAAGCATCCTTCAGATGTAAAATCACCATGACACAGTGTTTCCTAAGAGAGTACAGGACTGTCTGTAGGGCAAGTGTTTCAAATTTGTGTAGTAGTCTCCACAATAGTTCCTTTTGGGCACCAAAAATATTCTAGTGCAACATCCTTTTCCTCTTTCTGGTGCAGAAAATGGTTCTAACTCCTGTTTGCAACTTATGAAGGAGTATCCAGAGAACAAACATGTCTGGTCTGGAGGTTGTTGGAGATTTCTCCTGAGGGAAGGAAGATTTTCTGTCCACTGCCAAGGGTTTCCCTACTGAATTATTCTCAGCACCCACTTATCTCAGACTGTATGTGACCAGGGCAAGGCTGTTGGGCTAAGCTAATGCCCATGGGAAGGTGAAAGGGAAAGAGAGAGAGCAGGAAGGGACAGGATGTCCTGAGTCTTGGCATAGTCGTTCTTTAGCAGGGGAAATACCATTTTTGTGAAAGGAACCCCTTTTATTTTGTTTAGAAGCATTATTCTCCAGTAATTTCCTCTTGTTACCCTGACTCTTGTTAGGCATGGCTATATGTTTGTTCTGCCATTTTAAGATGGATGCCTTATCAGAGGAGAACCTGGGAGTATGAAACATACCAGATACCCCAAGCATGAATTTACCTGTACCATCCCATTAAGAATCTGTGTAGCAGCAGGATCAAACACACATTCAGAACTTAAAGGAGATGGATCCATCAAGTCAGGGGAAAAAACATTAGCCAGAATAATACACTGACCTTATTAAGGGCTGACTTATGCAGCAAATATAGAAAATATAAACTATGTTCTCATGTAGCAAATAGGGCTAAAGTCCATATAACACATCATAAGCTCTTTATATTGTGCTAAGCCTTGTTCTACAATCTGCACAGTGTAGTAAACAGCGCACACCACAGTACCAAGTAAAATTCACTATCCAAATAGTGACAACAAATTAAGTATATAACTTTAAAAAGAAAACCTTTGGGGTGAAAAATAAGCATTTACTTAGAGATTCCATTGTCAGAAATGAAAAAAAAAACCTTCACAGAAAATGCGAATAAAGTAATGTGAGGTAAAATCGCAATTACATTGTAAAACTGGCTGTTAAGAGTGATAAACCAGTAGTAACTATCATAAAAATGTCAGTACTTTCCTATTAGAACTTCAAAAATGAAGCAGACAACCAAGAGAAATAGGCCTCGACACCATAACAAAAGACAGTCCCTCATGTGCAGCTGACATCATAGAACTTCAGATTCCAAGTACAAATCATAAAAACAAAATGAATGCCCAGACTCTTAGGATAAAATCCGCTTGTACACAAGGATAAAATAGTTTATTGTTGCACAATAAAAGATCACTGGTTTAGCGCTTTCAACTGGAGAACCCCAGTCTTCATCAGAACAAATCATTACTACATAACCGAAGTTATATACTAATCAGATCTCTTAATTATTTAAAAAAAATGCCAAAAACCTTAAAGCTGCACATACCTAAATATGTCAAACATTATTTAATACATATGTAAGAACATAAATACAACTGAGACTAACTACTTAAAAAAAAAACTTACATATGTATGTGTAAATTGCTTATATATAAAACATAATTTATGAGTGAAGAGCTTCATTTGTACATTAAAAATATACGTATATATGCACAAACCTAAATAAGTAAATATCAAATAATGTTGTATAAAACATATTACGATATACACTCAAACTTAATAAATCATTAAAAATGTTTAAAATATTAGCTAATGAATATTAATATAAACATATGAAAATACATTGCTTATGATGAAAGAGCTAATAAAGGCTTGATACTAATATAATCCGCTAGACCTGGCGGTCTAGCAGCATCTGTATACATCTGCCATTTACTTTCATAATACGCCAAAATCATTTTCCAATTGCCTCCATAAGGTGTACTAATAACCTGATCAATAATAGCAAATAGAAACCCATGCTCGGTCCCTTTTTCTAAAATGTGTCTGTACAAAGCATTTTTTGTGTCACATTTCTGTATCTTATACAGATGTTCATATATTCGTTTTTTAATTTTTTAAGTTGTCGTTCTGTTTTACCAATGTAGTATGCGTACTACATTGGTAAAACAGAACGACAACTTAAAAAACGAATATATGGACATCTATATAAGATACAGAAATGTGACACAAAATGCTTTGTACAGACACATTTTAGAAAAAGGGACCGAGCATGGGTTTCTATTTGCTATTATTGATCAGGTTATTAGTACACCTTATGGAGGCAATTGGAAAATGATTTTGGCGCATTATGAAAGTAAATGGCAGATGTATACAGATGCTGCTAGACCACCAGGTCTTAATGATTATATTAGTTTCAAGCCTTTATTAGCTCTTTCATCATAAGCAATGTATTTTCATATGTTTATATTATTAATATTCATTAACTAATATTTTAAACATTTTTAATGATTTATTAAGTTTGAGTGTACATCGTAATATGATTTATACAACATTATTTGATATTTACTTATTTAGGTTTGTGCATATATATGTATATTTTTAATGTACAAGTGAAGCTCTTCACTCATAAATTATGTTTTATATATAAGCAATTTACACATACATATATAAGTTTTTTTTTTAAGTAGTTAGTCTCAGTTGTATTTATGTTCTTACATATCTATTAAATAATGTTTGACATATTTAGGTATGTGCAGCTTTAAGGTTTTTGGCAGGTTTTTTAAATAATTAAGAGATCTGATTAGTATATAACTTCAGTTCTGTAGTAATGATTTGTTCTGATGAAGACTGGGGTTCTCCAGTTGAAAGCGCTAAACCAGTGATCTTTTATTGTGCAACAATAAACTATTTTATCCTTGTGTATGAGCGGATTTTATCCTAAGAGTCTGGGCATTCATTTTGGTTCTATAGTCGGTGTTCATTCATTATTGGACAAATCATAAAAACACTTAGGAAAAGCCCTATTAACTGCTTTAAATCAGTATTACACATACAAACACTAGTAAGTTAGCATTCCAGAGGAATTAATCACAGTAGTAAATAGCAAGTATATTAACCCAAAAAAGTTAAAACACTTTTTTTTTTAAATAAAACAGGAAGAAAACAAAAGTATACAATAAAAAAACAAGAGGAAGGGAAGTTCCCAAAGGGATCCGATGAGTTCCTGAAAAAAGAAGTTATGTCTTACCATAATGTTCCATCTGAGTTGTTTCATCTTCATTTATTCATTACTCTTAGGATTCGGTTCCGACCTCGGAACTGAGCCGGCCTTTTTTTCAAGTTTGCGTTAGCCACAAACCTTTCAAGCTAAGATTTTACCCATTGTGTCCTTCTCCTTTTTACCTCAGATCTAGTTTGCAAGTTGGAAAAATGAAGCAGAGGCTACCTCTGGTCAGACATGACCTAACAACTGGAAAGAAGGACAAATTAAATCCACCAGAAACCTTAGGTGGGGGAAGGAGGGTGGGCCGTAATGAATAAACGAAGATGAAACAACTCAGATGGAACGTTATGGTAAGATATAACTTCTTTATTTGATGTTGTTAATCTTCATTTATTCCTTACTCTTGGGACAGAGTCCCCGGCAATCTTGTTCCCTGGGTGGCCCTATGGAAGGACATTCTGTATCACCACAGAACCAAAAGAAGCTCTGTCTCTGGAGGTCAAGTCCAACTTGTAATGAGGAATGAAGGTATGAGGCCTAGCCCAGGTTGCGGCTGCACAAATGTCATTCAAAGATGTTCTCGCATGGAAGGCTGCAGAAGTTGACACTGATCTTGTAGAGTGGGCGTTTACTCTGCCAGGTAAAGGGATACCATTCGTGCCATAAATTAAAGTAATACAATTTCTCAACCAAGTGGCCAAAGTAACTTTTGAAACTGGACAACCTAGTCTGGATTCAGAAAAGGCCAAAAACAGCTGGTCAGATTTTCTGTTAAATGTAGTCCTGTCTAGGTAAAAACAAATTTGTCTATGTACATCCAAGGTATGCATGCAATATTCTCCTCTGTTAGAATGACTAGGAAAGAACACTGGCAAATCAATAGTCTGACTGATAGATAATTCAGAAACGACCTTGGGCAAGAAGGCTGGATTGGTCCTTAATGAAACTCTGTCCTTGCGAAAGATGAGGTAGGGGGGGGTTTGATAGCCTGCAATTCAGAAATACATCTGGCAGAAGTAATAGCAACTAAGAATAGCATTTTCCATGAGAGATGCTTTAGATCACAGGTAGATGCAGGCTCAAAGGGAGAAGTTGTCAACCCTTGAAGGACTAAGGCCAGGTCCCAAGGTTGAACAGGTTCTCTGAATGGAGGCTTTAGTTGGATTACACCCTTCAGAAAGGTCTTACAAAGTCTGTGTGACATTAAGGAAGAGCCCTGGAAGCCATTATGAAAATTAGAAATCACAGCCAAATGAACACAAACTGTGGAAGCTGCTACCCCCGATTTAAAAAGGTCTGAAAGATATTCTAGCACAATAAAAACAGGGGCTGTAGAAGGGGCCATTTGTTTATCTTGTAGCCAAAGAGAAAACCTCTTCCATTTGCTGCGGTAGAGTAGTCTGGTGGATAATCTATGAGAGGCAATCAGGATGTCACGCACAGGGGAAGATAGATCATGCAGCCTGGCAATCATTGGAAGTGGATAAACCAAGCTGTCAGTCTCAGGCTGGATAGGTTTGGATGAACTAGACTTTGCGGGTGAGAGATCAACTCTGGAGCTGGACTGAGAATCCATGGTCGATGTAGCAGATGAGGCCACAGGAAGGGAATCCAAACTTGTCAAGGCCAATATGGAGCAATGAGGATAATTTTGCTGTTCAACCGACATGCTTTCTTGAGGAACAGGGAAATGAGGGGTATCGGAGGATAGGCATAAAGCAGACCTGAGGGCCAATCGTGAACTACAGCATCTCTCGGTGACTGTCCCTGAGGGGGGATCAGGGCAAAGTAGTTGCTGCACTTGTGATTGGACGGGGATGCAAAAAGGTTGCAGCAAGGCTGGCCCCAGCGGTCGAAAATCTTCGCCGCCACTAGAGGATTGAGAGACCACTCGTGAGGCTGTAGAATGCAACTGATCAACTTGTCCGCTATCACGTTGGAGCTCCTGGGAATGTGCATCACTATCAGAAAATGGTTGGAGGCTATCTCCCATTGCCATATTCTCATGGCCTCTCGACAGAGTGGGTATGATATGGTTCCCCCCTTGTTTGTTGATGTACTAGACTACTGCCATGTTGTCTGACCGAATTGCAATAGTCCCTGATGGAAGGATTGATTGGAATGCTTGCAACGCTAGTGGGCCTCTGTCTGTGACCAAGTGCCTTGGACTGTCTTTCCCTGAAAGAGCCCCCCCATCCACTCTATCAGGGAGGCATCCGTGGTCACTGTGGCATTTGGCTGATGAGGGGTGAAGGGGCGAGACCACTGGTGAGGGTTGTTTGACATCCACTAGAGCAAGTCCTGTTTGCAAATCTTGGCTATTCGAATCGGAAAAGATAAGGGGTGCTGGGATGGCTACCACTGAGTACAAAGCAGCCATTGAAGAAGCCTCATGTGTAGCCTTGCTAGAGGGACTATGGTGATGGAAGCTGCCATCGATCCCAGCAGTTGAAGAACGGATCAAGCTGAGGCTAGATTTTGTGTGAAAGTATTGCCTGAACCTGTTCTTTGATCCCCTGAATTCTGTGATCTGGTAGAGAGGCTGTACAAGTTAGTGTCCAGAATCACTCCAATATATGTCGGAGTGACTCGGAATAAGGTTTGACTTCTTCCAGTTTATCAATATTCTGAGCTGCTGTGCAGTGTTTAGGGTGCAAGTCGAGGCCTGATCAGTAGACGTCTTGTTGGGGCAGTAATGAGCCAGTTGTCTAGGTAGGGAAACACCTGGAATCCTTGAAGCCACAGGTGAGCTGTGACTACTGCCATGCACTTTGTGAACACTCTGGGGGCTGTAGAGAGTCGGAAGGGCAGTACGTAAAACTGGTAATGACTGGCTCCCGCCCGGAAGCGAAGATATATTTTTGAGTACCTTTCCACCTTTATGTGGTAATACGCGTCTTGAAGATCTATGGAGCACATCAAATCGTCTTTTTCCAAAAGTGGAAGTATAAACTGAACCATGACCATCTGGAATTTTTCTGTCTTTATGGACTTGTTTAGGGCACTGAGATCCAAAATTGGTCTCCAGTCACCTGTCTTTTTTGGCACCAAAAAGTATCTTGAATAGAAGCTGGATCCTGTCTGGTCTGAGGGGCCTCTTTTTCGAAGCAGCTCTGATATCTCTATAGCTGCAGCTTTCCTTTGACTGGGCGGTACATTGGGTAAGCTTCTGGATAAGGGTGGGAGTGAATAAGAAAGGAATATGGTATCCGCTGGTGATGAGCCTTTGTACCAAAGCATCTGTGGTTATGGTTTGCCAGGCAGAAGGATACAAGGAAAATCTACCCCAGACTGCTTCCAGAGGAAAGCAATCGGGCTGCTCCTCAGGAGCACTGATAGGGCTGTACAGACAAAGATTCCCTGGAACCCCGATTTTGCAGACCTCCCCTGCCCAAAAGGGGCGTCTTCCATTAGAATCCCCCCCCCCCTGCCTCTGGGGGAAAACTCGGCCTAAGAGTCATGGAAAGGCCCCAGAGACTTTTTGTGCCACATTTTTCCACTCTTCTGATTCCTAGAATAAAACCGCTGAGGAGAAGATAAACGGACACCCACGGCAGATAGGGTCTAACCGTCCTGTTCACATCTGGCCAATGTATCTTTTACCTTGGAGCCAAACAAAGTTGTGGTCTCAAAAGGGGCGTTAAGGAAGGAATCCTTGAAGGAATCTGCAAAGTCACAAAGGTGCATCCAGGCATAGAGTCTCATGACTATGCCTGCACCTGCAGCTCGCATTGCTCCCTCAGTAGCGTGCGATATCAAACGCATTGAAGAATTGGAAACAGATTCTAGGGTTGCTGAGAGGCCACCTTGTCTTGGACCTCATCAGAAACTGCTCCTGCCAAAGTCTGAGAGAGTTCGGACACCAGGTCTCTCTGTAGCCTTGTGAAATGTGCCAAGTAGTTCAAGTACCCAACAGCAAAGGTTGATGATGCGAAGACTCGCTTCCCTAATCTGCTCACCATGCGGGAATCCTTATTGGGTGGGTGAACAGCCTGGCTCTCCCACTGCCTGTTCCTTCTTTGTAGTGGCAGCCACCATCATGTCGTCTACTGGGAGACCTTCTGACCAATGGAGGCACTCTTCTGGGGGAGAAAGGATTTTATCCGGCCTACGAGGTACGGCCTCCACAGAGTCCGGTACCTTCCATGCAAGCTGCATGATGAGCTTGATGAGATCGGCAGGTGGGGTAACCCAGGAGGTAGGGGGCCAAGCATGAAAAGCCTGCAGGAACACAGACTCCTCTGAGGAACGGTTAGAAGACTTCCATTCACCTCTCTGCTTTAAAATTTCAGGAAGTCACCAAAGGAAATCTCATCAGAAGGTGAAAGTACAGTTTTATATCTACCATAAATGTAGATGTCCGATAGGTATGCATCTGCAGTCATAACATATGGGTTGTCCTGCCTCAGGCAGCCCTTCGGTCGGCCAGATTCCAAAGTCTGGGTATGGCCTCGGCTGATGTCACACTTTCCCCAACGTCAGAGCGTCTGGGGTATAAAAGCATCAGCCGACGCCATTTTCCTCAGTTTTTCTTGCCCCAGATGCCAGGTGCCCTCTAGGAAGGCTAAATTTGGATAAATGCAATAAAGTTCCAAACATTTGCAAAATTATAAAGAGGGGTAAGCACCCTAGGAGTACCACAGAGGGGTAGGAGGGAGGGTAATCCTGACTGCAGATGCATACCTATCGGACATCTACATTTATGGTAGGTACAAAACTGTACTATGTCCTTCAAGGATGCATCTGCAGTCATAACATATGGGTAGAATACCATAGCCAATCTGGGGGAGGAGGTACTAAGAGAATGATGGTGTAGTTAAGATCCCCTGCAGGACTGCAGTAGCAAAACCTGCTCTGGATCTGGAGTATAAAGGTAGATTGTAATGTTTGGCAAATGTATGCACGGAGCTCCAAGTAGCAGCTTCTAAAATGTCCTTGTTAGCCACCCCTCGTAGGAAGGCTGTAGTGGTGGCCGTGGCTCTTGTGGAATGAGGCCTGATGTTTGCAGGAACTGTCTTTCCATGAAAGGAGTAACAAAAACAAATGCAATTTCCTATCCATTTTGAAATTGTCTGT
The DNA here is from genome assembly GCF_019279795.1 of Protopterus annectens. Lineage (NCBI taxonomy): Eukaryota > Metazoa > Chordata > Ceratodontiformes > Protopteridae > Protopterus > Protopterus annectens. The sequence goes on from NC_056738.1 coordinate 173,284,048, forward strand.
TTGGAAATTGCTTTTCTTGCACCCCAGTAGCATATGCTACAAAAAGTTGGTCAGTTTTTCTGCTACTTTTAGTTCTGTCCAAGTAGTAGTGTAGTTGTCTGTGTATCTCCAGGGTGTGCAGAAGTTTTTCCCCTCTATTCTGTGGATTTGGAAAGAATGTAGGCAAGTGAATGGCTTGGTTCAAGGATACCCTAGAAACCACCTTTGGCATAAAAGTAGGATTGGTTCTTAGTGAGACTCTGTCCTGATGGAAGACAAGAAATGGCTGTACTGCCATTAATGCTTGTAACTCAGATACTCTTCTTGCTGAAGTTATTGCCAGAAGGAATGCAGTTGTCCAAGACAGGAACTGTAGATCTGCTGATGCTGCTGGTTCAAAAGGAGGAAGTGTTAGTTTCTCCAATACAAAGTTGAGATCCCAAGCAGGTAGAGGAGGTTTTCTTGGAGGTTTAATATTTTTGATCCCTCTCAGAAATTGCCTGAGGAGAGGGTGTGAGAAGATAGGTGGATCCACATTGTATTCTGCTGAAATTGCTGAGGCATGAATCTTAATGGAAGAATAGGACAGGCCATTGTGGAACAATTCTGCTAAGTATTCCAGAATATGTGTCATGCTTGCCACTGTCACATTCGAGCCTTTTGATGTGTTCCAAAGGAGGAATCTTTTCCATTTAGCTGAGTATGTCTTCCTTGTGGAAGGGCGGCGAGCTTCCATGATAATGTCTTTCACTCTCTGTGATAAAACATTTTGATTGTGATTTAAGGAATTTTCCAGGCAGTTAGCTGCAATGTTTTCAAGTTGGGATGCATGATCTTGTAATTGTTCTGCATCAGAAGAAGAGGCCATAGGGGGAGAGGCCATGGTTTTGCCTGTGACATGCTCCTCAATAGTGGATACCAGTGTTGCCTTGGCCAGTCTGGAGCTATCAGAATCGCTCTTGGCTGTTCCTCCCTGATCTTCAGTAGAACCTTGTACATTAATGGGAGAGGTGGGAAGGCATATACTTTTGGAGCCTTCCAGCTGAAAGAGAGAGAGTCCACCCTCCAAGCTTGCGGGTGGTATGTCCTTGAGCAGAATGTCTTCAGTTGATGGTTGAGGGGGGAGGCAAACAGATCTATCTCCGGCATTCCCCATGTCTTTGCTATGAGTTGGAAGATGTCTGGGTGCAACATCCATTCGTGTGCATCCATGGTAGTTCTGCTTAAGCTGTCTGCCAGTGTGTTCTCTTTTCCTGGCACGAACTGGGACTGTAGTTGGATATTGAGTTTTAGGCATAATTCCCATAGATTCATAGCCAGCCGGCATAGAGGGTAGGAGTGAGTGCCTCCCTGCTTGTTTATGTACCACATGACCGTGGTGTTGTCTGTCCTTATTAACAGATGGCCTTGATGAAGGAAGGGTTTGAAAGCCTCGATTGCATGCATCACTGCCAGCATTTCCTTTTGGTTTATGTGCATGCGTAGCTGCCCTTGAGACAATAGGCCTTGGATACATTTGCCCTCCATGTGTGCTCCCCATCCTCGGTCTGAAGCATCCGTGGTGATGGTTTGTTTTGTTTTTGGTTTGTTGAAAGGCAACCCTCTGTTGGACTGGCAGGCCTGAGCCCACCACAGGAATTCCTTTTGAAGGCAAGGAATGATTGGTATCAAGGTTTCTAAACTGTGACTGTGTTGAGACCATACACTCCTTAGGTACCATTGTAATTTTCTCATGTGCAGCCTGGCCTGTGGAATCAGAAGTATGCAGGATGCCATGTAACCAAGGGCCTGCAGGATTTTCCTTGCGGTAAGCTGAGTTTGTCTTGCCAGAATCATGAAGTAATCCGGAAGTTGTTTTTGTTTTTCTTCTGTGAGAAAGGCCATTTGGGTGGTTGTGTCCAGATCTGCACCCAAAAAGGTTATCCTTTGGGATGGAACAAGTCTTGACTTTTGGATGTTGACTGTGTATCCCAAGGCCTGTAGCAGGTGGATGGCATAGGCCAAGTCCTTTATCAAATTTCCCTTGTTGTCCGCTTGTATAAGGCAGTCGTCCAGATATGGGTAGATTTGAATCCCCTGTAGTCTGCAGTGTGCAATTACTGATGCCAGGCATTTCGTGAATACTCTGGGCGCAGTAGATAAGCCAAAGGGCAATGCTGAGAATTGATAATGCTCTGATCCTGCAAGAAATCCGAGGGGTCTTCTGCAACTTGGTCGAATAGGGACGTGCAGGTATGCCTCCTTGAGATCTAGAGTCACCAGCCAAGACTCCTTGCCCAACATGGGAAGAAGTTGCTGTAGGGTCAGCATCTTGAATTTTGGCACAATGAGGTAAGCATTGAGTGCGGACAGGTCGAGAATAGGCCTCCACTGATTTTCTTTTCTTGGTACAAGGAATAGTCTGGAGTAAAATCCTTGGCCTTGTTCTGAAAGTGGTACCTTTTCTATAGCTTTCATTTGAAGCAAGTTGTTGATCTGCTTTAAAGCCTCTGCCCTCTGATTTGGTGGCAGGCTTGGCATTCCATTTCTTTTTGGCAAAGTGTGGAAGTGGAACCTGTATCCTTTGTCTATTATTTGCAGTGTCCATGTGTCCCTTGTAATATAATGCCAGTTTTTTGAGAATAAAGTAAGCTTTCTGCCCAAGGGTGCTTCCAGTTGAGCCCTGGTAGGCGGAATCAGAATAAAGTCATTGAGCCTGTCCTGGTGTAGTAGTTGTTGTTGCTGCTGTTGCACTACTCCTCTGGTTGGCAGGCTGCCACTGACAGCCTCTGTAGGAGCCCCTCGATTGGCCTCTGCCTCTGGGGCGTCTGTTCCTACCTCTCTGGGCTCTGTCCGAGTCTGGAAAGGACCAATTCTTAGTAGGCCAGTTTCTGCTGAATCTCGGAGGTTGTACTTGCAGGAAATCCTTAACTGTCTGCACAGATTTTGCCTTTTCTTCAAACTTTTTTAAGACCTCCTGAGCAGAGGAGCCAAATAAATTTTGTTTCTCCATTGGAGCATCCAGGAGTTTAGCTTTAACATGGTCTGGCAAAGATTGTTCCTTCAGCCAGGCATGCCTACGAATAACTGCCCCAGTCATAGCTGACCTAAATGAAGCCTCCAATGCATCATAGCCACATTTTAAGAAATGATTACTAACCTGCTGTGAGTTGTGTACCAAATCCTGAAGGGATTTACGGTCAAGGGGTTCAGGAGAAGAAAGTTTCTTATTCAGTTCATCTAACAAATACTCTTGGTACTGTATCATATGAAATTGACAATTTAATGCCCTGACGGAAAGAGTTGCAGAAGTATATACCTTCTTTCCCCATCTCCCTAAAGCTCTAGACTCTCTTTCAGAGGGTAGAGGATTTTTGGCAGTGGCGGCCGCAACCCCTTTAGGGCCCTGAGAAATAGTTTCTGGGTCTGCAGAATGGGCTTTATACAAATGGAAATGTGAATCCGGGACCCTGTAGTATCTATCAGGTTTGGCAGGGGCCGGAGGGAGAGTATCAGGGGCTGAGCTGACATCATTGCACACATCAATTACATTCAAAACAGGAGGAATAGCTAAGGGCCTATGTTGAGGTAAATGTAAAAATGTCCTTAATCTTTTTCTGGAATCAGAGAATTCCTGACCTTGCCATTGAAAATGCTCTCTCATGGAGTGTAAAGTCTCACCAAAAGAAAACTCTTCAGGAAGGAGGGGAGGCCGAAGGGATAGATTCTTCAGCATCAGAATCCTCACAGGGCGAATATGCCCCCTCCTGGTGGTCTGACAACTCAGATCCATCCGTGGACTCATCAGAAGAGTGTGGGTCAGAGGGGTCAGTCCTGGGCCTTTTGTCAGGTGGGGGGTGAAGGGCCCTTTCTGGGTGAGGTTGTGAACCTCTAATCAAAGAAATAAGGTCCTCTGCAAGGCTGAGGATCTGAGAACTAGAGGAAGGCCTCTGGGAGGTAGTCTTGTGAGGCAAAGCCTTAGAAAGTTTAGCAGCCTTAGCCCTAGAAAAAGCCTTAATGGACATGGAAGCAGGGGGCTTAGCTGCCCCATGTGCAGGAGTAGAAATGTCCAAAGGTATGGTGTCAGACATTTCCTGGACACTGGTTTCGGTAGGAAGCTCGGTAGCCGACTCAGCCGGGGCCTCCCGGGCCACTGTGGTCGGTAGAATGGTTTCGGAAGGAGGAATCTCCGAGGACTCTGTTTCAGCTGAAACCGAGACACTCGCAGTAGGCCTTACCGTGGTTTCAGCCGAAACCGCGGGCCGCAAGAGTCTGTCCTTGTCCTTCCGTTTTTTCACCAAATGCGAAGTCGGAGTCTCCGACGGCATTTTATATGCAAAATCGGCCCCAAAACATTCCTCTGCAAACTCCGACAGACGTCTAAGAGTTCGTCGGTTGAAGGAAGCACAGGCAGAACAGGCCGATACGTCGTGGTCTGGGCCTAAGCAAGGAAGGCAGTAGGAATGGAAATCCTTATGAGGTATTTGTTTCCCACAAGTTAAACAATTATTTACTTTGTCTGACATCGGCTGAGGCAAGAAAGAGTTCCCCACGGGGTACTTAGCTTTTTCGAAGTCTTCGGTAGCTGAATTCACTGGATCTGACCGACCGGCACTTGCGAACAGCTTCTGCTTCGGGCACCGCGTGGCAAGAAAGACTGAGGAAAATGGCGTCGGCTGATGCTTTTATACCCCAGACGCTCTGACGTCGGGGAAAGTGCGACATCAGCCGAGGCCAGACCCAGACTTTGGAATCCGGCCGACCGAAGGGCTGCCTGAGGCAGGACAACCCATATGTTATGACTGCAGATGCATCCCTGAAGGACATTGTGGTGACTCCTACCAGTCATCGTAATCTGTGTCTTCGGTCACTGACTCTTCCGTGGAGTCCATGTGCTTCCTCTTACACGTAGTCTTGTGGTGGACTTCCTCAGTGAGAGACTCCGGGGAAGGCTGCAGGGAAGGGGTCTCCAGGGAGAGAATGTTCCGAGACTCTTGCACCCAGAGTCTGGGGGTTGTGACTTGAGACAGCTGAGACTCAGAGGAAGTAGTAGTCTCCGACAGAGGTGGCCAATGTCCACTCCAGGGCCAGGAAGGTCAGCTCACCTGAAGAGGGATGCCTCGAAACCTCCACAGAGGTCGGAGTATAGGTAGGGTCTGTGGAGAAGGGTGATCAACTCTACAAGAGACACTTTTGAAGGGGCAGGAATTCCTCCAGCCAAAAGTAGCTGGTCTATAAGACGCACCACATCATGTTCAGAAAGGCTTCTGGTAGACCTCATTGAAAGCCCTGAAGGCGATTCGGGCCTGTCCAAAAAAGGGCTAGCACGACCACTGAAAGAAGATGTCTGAATAGGTAATGTTTGCACCAAAACTGGCGGTGTTTGTATAGTCTGTGCCACTAAAGCCGGTGCAGAAACGGTATGCACCGAAATCAACAGTGTGGAAGATTCCTGCACCGAGAATGATGTTGCCAAAACTGAAGTTGTCTGCATCGAAACCACTGGCAATGAAAAAGCCTGCACCGAAGAAACTGTCAGCGCTATGGGGGTCTCCGCCAAGAGAACTGTTCACATTGAAGGAATCTGCGCCAAGAAAACTGTCTGTGCCGAAGATGTCTGCACCAAGAAACTGGACGGTGCAGAAGGAGTTTACACCGAGACTTCAGTCGGTGCCAAAGATGACTGCACCGATATATCAATCGGTGCTGAGAACGTCTGCACTGAACTAGTCGGTGCCGTAGTAGTCTGCACCATGAAAGCTGAAGTCGTCGAAAACAATGGTGTAGAGGGACCAGCAGACATAATCGGAGGCAGAGTCAAGTGAGTCGGTGCCGAAGCAGCCACTGGCACAGACGACTGACAATTTAGCCTTTTTATGTTTCAATTCCTTAGGGTCTCCAGAGGGAGACGATGGAAGAGACAAACCTTGTATGTTGTTTGAAAGGATGAGAAGATTACTGTGACCCAGAAATAGCCTCACCGAAAGCGGTCTTAAGGAGACCCTTTAGTACTAGTTTATTTTTATGTTTGTTCAAATTCCTGGAAAAAAAACCTTTACAAATCTGACAGGGTGGTTTCACTGTGAGATGAGGCATGCCCAAACAGTATACACACAACTCATGCATGTCAGAGTGAGGCAGTTTGGGTCCGAACACCTCAAAGCCTGGACTCCCTTTCTTCTCAGACATTATATCCACAAAATATTCAAAAACTAGGCTCACACACACTGTAGCAAGGCCCAAGTGAGGGCGAGAAAAGGCTACCAACAAAGGTAGTAGAAGATACCAAAAAGGTACAGGTAATAAAGAAAAGGAAGATACGACTTAAAGTCGAAAAACTAAGAATTCTGTGAGAAAAAACTCAAAAAATTATCAAAATATACACTTACCTGGAGAGGAACAGCTTGACATGGCTGAACAGCAACACGGCAAACTAGATCTGGGGTAACAGGAGAAGGGCATGATGGGTAAAATCTTAGTTCAAGAGGTCTGTGGCTGACACGAGCTTGAATAAAAAGGCCAGCTCGGTTCCGAGGTCGGAACCGAATCCCAAGAGTAAGGAATAAATGAAGATTAACAACATCAGATGCTATAATCCACCAATGCAGGTTGCTGCAGAGATTCAATTAAATCAGTCCTTTGGGGGCAGTAAACACTGCATAATGGAGTCTCTGTGACACGGATTAGGCTTCCCCTGATGGGTGCCACTGAGCCAGTGTGAATGATGACCATTCTGTGTAGCTTCAGAAGGGACAGAAGGGTCTACCCTCCAAATTCAATCCATGTGGAGATGCTGCATCTTAGCCCTGTGGCTGCACATGTGCTTCTTCTTTCAACCACTGCCACACACCCGGTAGAAATTCAGGACAAAAACGTACCCCTTTCTCATCTCTAGGTGGTAAAACTGAACAGTAGAAGTTGTGGCAGTGCTTTACACCATGTTTGTTCTCAAGGTAACATATGCAATTTTAGTGTGGTTCTACACAACTTATGTTTAGCCACAGCAACATTTAGTTAAATCTTGGCAGTGAATGTGAGAAATTCACCAATGATGCATCAGGCTCAAGATCCAGCAGCAGAAGATAAGGGATGTACTCACTATGCGTGATGGCAGTAAGTGTGCATATCCTGAATGTATATTAAAAAAAAATGGAAAAAATGCCATAGTGTAACTGGTGCAGAGAATGAAATCAACCATAATATCCATTAAGAAGGGACCCTGATGCTACAGCTCACAAGAAAAGAAACAGAAAACATGTCCATCACTACTTCTTATTTACCTTGCTATACAGAGCAGAAGAGAAGAACTCTATTCTCAAAAGTGGCAAACCGATCAGTTTCCAAACTTCCCCATTTCCAGTAGATCCAAACCAGATATGACACTTTAACCTCCAGTTCCAGGAAAAAACTGAAGAACAGGCAACGAGAGTATGCCACCACATTCACTTGGGCCTGTGAAATGAACACCTGAGAGTAACATTTCTCTCCATCTCTCTATAGGGCCTTCTGCCAAACCCACATCACCTCTCTGCACAGGGGGTACAACTGTCTCTCTCTTTGCATATAGGCACTAAACAATTAATTTTTTTTTAGACATCAGGTGAGACACTGGAATGTGAAGCATCCATTACAGGGGCATTATTCCATTAGTACAGTACAGAAGCCAAACACTGCAATCAAACCCACCAGTAAAGCACCTATCACCAGCCTGTAACAGATTTGGCTGCAATAATTGGATACTCGTGGAGAGGTTGATTAAAAGTCAGCCATTAAGTGGATGCCCACAGGAAGGCTATTAATCCAGGGTCTGCTACCAGATGTCTGATAGCAAAAGAAGACTTGAGAGAGTAAGATGACTTTGCAGCCATAGACACCTCACAGACGACTGCAAAAGCCACATTCTCAGGTGGATAACTAACATTGTGAAGATAACTGTAGCCCTCATAAGGATCTAAGCTTGGATCTAACAAGTGCACCCCTCTGAGATGGGATCAGAAAGGATTTCTCTCACTTTAAATGTCAACCCTGGGACTGTAACCATGGGAACATCCATTCCATGGACAGCATCAGGAGGGTCTAATGCATGGTCCTTTGATGGGGTCACCACAATCTACTCATCTATGAAGAGGAATAGATTTGTTTATTTATTTAGTTATTTACTGCTTTTGTTCACCAGGAAAGTCCAACTGGGCACAGCCAATTTTCTCTGCAGGCCTGGGGAGAAAAGCTCTAGCACATTACATTTTTATACATACATCAGAAAATGTAACGGTAATACAATTCACATTAAGCCATTTCAAATAGTATTTATATAAAGATGCTAAAAATAAGCCATTTTAGTACAGATGTTGACTAATGCAGTCCACAGCATAATATTAGGGTGAAAAAGACAAAAAAAGGTTATGTACTTACCATAATGTTCCATGTGAGTTGTTCATCTCGCCTTTATTCTTACTGATGGGTTCAGGACCGATCCCTCGGCTCGGAGTCGGCACCTACTACAAAGCTTGAGGATTTCAAGTAGCTCGAGGCCAAGTCCCTATCCCATGATGCACCTTGAGTTGCCTTAGATCTTGTTTGCTGCGTATAATACCATATGTCATTCTGTAACTCCAAAAGAGAGAAAGTATAGAAGAGTTGAGTGACCAAGAAGGATCTAGCATCTCGGTCTTCTGAGAGTCCAGGAGGGGGTAGGAAGGATGGACATAAGAATGAAGGCGAGATGAACAACTCACATAGAACATTACGGTAAGTACATAACTTCTTTATGTGAAGTTGTTCGATCTCGCTGTTCATTCTTACTGATGGGTAGCGTCCCAAGCACCATCTACCTTGGGTGGCTCACGGGAGTATATTTCTCAGGACCATGGACCCAAGGGAGGCCCTATCAACTCTGTAATGAGTGATAAAGATATGAGGTTTTGACCAAGTGGCTGCTGCACAAATGTTATCAATAGGAAGTCTGGCAGAAAAAGCAGAGGATGTAGAAATTGCTCTGGTTGAAAGAGCTTTAATTTTATGCTGGAAGGGCATATTGGCAGCTGAATAAGTGAAGGTGATGCAATCGGATAACCATTTAGACAGAGCTGTTTTAGCCACTTGCATACCTTTCCTGGAATCTGAAAATGAAACAAAAAGCTGATCTGATTCCCTGAAATCTTTTGTTCTATCCAAATAAAATCTGAGTTGTCTGGGAACATCAAGTTTGTGCAGCATGTACTCTAGATTGTTGGAGTGGTTGGGGAAGAAAACTGGCAAATCAAAAATTTGGTTGAGATTTAGTTTCAGTGCAAACTCTGTGCAAAAAAGAGGGGTTTGTTTGAAGTGACACTAACAGAATGGAAAAATGAAATAAGGAGGCTTGAAGCTCCGACACTCTGCGGGGCAAGTAATAGCCACTAAAAAGATGGTTTTCCATGACAAAAATCTGAGGTCACATGAGGAAGCTGGTTCAAATGGTGGTAGAATTATATAGGAAAGCATAAAATTTAGATTCCATGGAGAACAGGGAGATTTCACAGGTGGTCTAATATGAAAAGTCCCTTTGAGAAAGGCTTTGGATCATTTGCGTGACATATTCAATCCTTCAAATCCCAGATGAAAGTTAGAAATGACAGCAAGTTGAACATGGACTGCTGCTGCTACAGCTCCTTTATTGAATATCATGGTCAAGAATTCTAGAATAGAGGCCATAGGGGCTTGGTAAGAATCAATTTTGTTTCTAGAAGCCCATATAGACATTTTTTTTCCATTTGCTGAGGTATAGCTTCTTCGTAGAGGATTTATGAGAGAATAGGAGAATTTGCTTTGTCTCATTGGAAAGGTCATGGAACCTGGCTATGACTGGAATTGCAGTAGCCAAGCTGTCGGCTTCAGGGACTGCAGAGAGGGATGAAGTTCCCCCAACGAGTGCATCAGAAGGTCCGGAACTGAGTCCGGAATCCAGGGGTTCTCCAAAAGATGAAGTTGAAGGAAGGGGAACCAAAACTAACAAAGCCAATGAGGAGCTATTAGAATAATGGTCCTTCCCAGGGCTTTTGCTTTCTGCAATACCTTGGGTATCAATAGGATTGGTGGGAATGCATAAAGGACACCCGGATGCCAATCATGAAGGAGTGCATCCCTTGAGGTTTCTCCCAGAGGAGGAATCATGGCAAAGTAGCTTCTGCATTGCGTGTTCATGTGACTGGCAAAAAAGGTTGCAGCAAGGCTGGCGCCACCTGCGGAATATCCTGTCCGCTATTTCCATCTTGCAGGACCACTCGTGGGGTAACAAAATTGCTCTGCTCAGCTTGTCTGCTATCACGTTGGATTTCTGCGGGATGTGCATTGCTAACAGAAAGCGCTGGGTGGAAATAGCCCACGGCCATACTCTGCAGGCCTCACGACAAAGGGGGTATGACCTGGTTCCTCCTCATTTGTTCAATTATCAGACCACTGACATGTTGTCCATCTGAATCGCAATCGTACCCAGAGGAAGAGAGTCCTGGAAATACCGCAATGCCAAAAGTACCGCTCTCATCTTTAGGACATTGATATGCAGATGTGTCTCTTAATCGGTCCATGTGCCTTAGGCTGTCCTTCCCTGAAAATGCCCCCCACCCTATCAGGGAAGCATCTGTGGTCACTGTGGCAGCTGGTGGGGGTAGAACAAATGGACATCCTATCGTAATATGAAGTGAAGTCAATCACCACTGAAGATCCTTTTTGCAGGAGTTTGTGATCATTATGTGTGACATGGGAAGCTCTTGGTAAGACCATTAAGTGAACAGCCACAACAGTATCCGCATATGCATACGACCCAGTGGTATGGTCAGAATTGCTGCTGCCATCATTCCTAACAATTTCAAAACTTCTGATGCTGGTGCTTTCTTTTTGTATATTAGAATGCGGACATGCTGACGGAGAAGTAAGACTCTTTCTGCTGGAAGTCTTAGCGTGGTGGTGGTGGTGGTGTCCAGTTCTGCTCAGATAAAGACAATATGCTGCGACAGTAACAAGGCAGATTTTTCTGAGTTTATTGTAATGCCCAGCTGATTGCAGAGTGACAAAGTGGATTCCCTGGCCTGAATGAGTTGACGCCTGGTGGTGGCGGTAAGGAGCCAATCATCTACGTACGGAAAAACCTGGAATCCTAAATGCCTCAGGTGAGCCGTGACCACTGCCATGCATTTGGTGAACACTCTGGGGGCTGTAGTGAGACCAAAGGCCTGGGCTTGAAACTAGTAATGACTGGCTCCCAGCCGGAAGCGCAGTTGATCCCTGGATGGCCTGGCCATTTTTATGTGGTAGTACACATCCTGGAGATCTATCAAGCACATCCAACTGTCTTTCCCTAAGAAGGGAAGTACTGACAGAAGCGTGACCATCCGAAACTTCCTTTTCTTTACAGATTTGTTTAGTCTGCTAGGTACGATATAGATCTCCAGCCCTCTGTCTTTTTTGGAACTAAAAAGAATCTTGAGTAAGTGCCGGATCCTGTCTGGTCCGCCAGGACGGGTTGGATGGCTCTTTTTCTTAGCAACATCTGGGCCTCTACTGTTGCTTGTTCCCTGTAACTGGGTGGAACATCCGGGTTTTTTCTGGTCAGTGGAGGGGATGTGGCGAATGGGATGAAGTATCCTCTGGAAATGATACTTTGTACCCAGTTGTCGTTTGTTTTATTTATATATATATATATATATATATATATATATATAAAATCACACGTATACATACACACACACACACATATATATATATATATATATATATATATATATATATGCATGTACATAAGCAAATATAGGACTACCAATTTTTATTACATACAGTTTGTAAGAATGAGTAAGTTTAGATATGTGTATAGTAAGGTTGGGGAGAGAAGAGAGAGGATATCATGATGGGGTTTCCTTCATGGAGAGGTACCTTTCAATCCATAGCTTATTTTACAGTATTGGTAGATATGCCATAATTAACCTGGAGCTCCTTCCCTTGCAAGGCATCAACCAGACTGACCACACCTTGATCAATATACTGGGTGTAAAGAAAGTCCAAAAGATCAATAATTTCGAAAGGAGACGGAATTTCTTGTGCAACCCCAGAAAATAATGTGCAATAAAGCATTAATTTTTTAGAAACGTCCTCCAGCTAACCTGTTGACACCCTGGACATTCACATTACAAAACATGATGTATGTAATGTGCTCCTTCAAGCTGCATTGATTCAGGATGAAGTCACAGAAATTCAGGATGGGACAGATGCACTCCACCCCCTTCACAAATACAAAAATAAGTGTAAATACAACTTTATGCTTTATTTTGAAGGATAAGGCAGCCTCTACAGCAGTTTTGAAGCGTACAAAGTCCAGGTCTCCTCCCACCAGCTCTGTGGAAACAACTTTGTTTTTGGGTGGCACTCTTTGAACTTGGAAGTCCTATTGAAGTGACCCACCAAGAGTAAAATAAGAACCATAATTCTTTTCAACAGTTCTCCAAACCAGAGTAAACCTGGAGAACTGCCTTACTCAAAAACAGCTCTAGACGCTCATCAGAGCTTTGAGTTTTGGTTGGGCGGAATCATCACCTTGGTTGTCTTGCTTAGCAACACTATAGGAGGCAAGTCTGTGTGACCTCTGAATGCCTTCTTTGGTCTATGAGGCAGTTTTTTCTTCTGTGGATTGGCTTGTTTTAGCCTAGAACAAGAGGTAGAGTGTCCAAAGCAGAATCCTAGAGGTCCTCAGTAGTAGTGAAAATCTGCTTCTACTTATAGGTTCTTACTTAGCTTACTGCCAAAAAAAAAAAAATTGAGAAGCTTACCCAATTCACCAAGTACTTGTGAGGGTTTAATAATATCCCTCATAAAGCAGATTTTCTTCACATATTCTAGTTGAAAATTTGTGATGACCCATCCAATCATCCAAACTGGCTTTAAAGGTTGCCTGGAAAGTACTCATCTTGATATGAAAGTGTGTGTGGGGGGGTTATTCTAGAATGGGAGATGCACATGGTTTAAGTGTCTGTCACGACAGTTTGTACGGTTAATGCGGCATACAGGTTTAGGTCTGTAGAGAGGAATTTTGCTTTACTACTGGTTCTACTTAGGAAAAGGAGTTCAGAGAGTGTTGAGGCATACATAGTAAGAAAAGCTAATCAGAGATGACTCCTCAGGAGCATATATGTGAGACCACATAAAGGAAGACCTTTTAATCTACAGAGCTTCTAAGATCTTTCAGAGGTGAATAACACTGGGGCCCCTCAAGTTGGTTTAGGTGCTTAGTGAGATGCATCACAAAGGGGGGCATTATATACAATGATGTGACTAACAAGGGAGGACTAAGAATAAAGCTGGACTGTGACTTCTTTGGAATTGGAACAGACACCAGGAAGAATATATTTGTCAAAAGGTCATTCATCAGGTCCTGTAAAGGCTGGCTGAATAAAACCTGCCCCTTAAATGGGGCATCCAGATCAGACCCCGAGTTCCTGGTTGAGAAATGACAGGCTCAACCAGGCCATCCTGCGCAGACACGTCTGCCCTGCTGCCCTAGCAATAGCATCAGTGCAGTCAAAATTACAGTGGGCCATATGAAAGCCCACTGTGTATGCTACAGACAAGAGTCTCTTGACCACTTCAACCCTGAGTCTAGACTCAAGGAGGGCAGCCCTTGAGCTGTCTGATCTTGAAGGCGGACTGTAATTTGAACAAACAAAACAACTGAAGGATCTAAGCCTGAATGTAGCAGAGGAGAACACTCACTTGTCTACTAAATAAAAGGCTTACCATCTTACCACTAGGCCTGAAATCTAAAGTGTTGAATTCTCTGGGTCCTATGTGGGATAAAGGAGATCATTCAGGTGTATGTATGCTCCAGGATGACTGGTAAGGACCTCACACCATTCAGACATATCTTATAAAGGGGATACACATTGTTGGTACCACTAATGCATAATCAGGGTACTTCCAACCCACACAAAATGGTTTACTGAAACTCATATGGGCACTTTTGTTTCAGAGGGATTGGGGGCCACAGGCAAGATCATGAAAGAGTTCATAAACCTCAGGGTTTCTCCAAAGGAAGACCAATCCGTAGAATGTTGCAGGGACAGGAGGTTTCATTATCTTTCCTCATCTCAGACAGAAAAATCTTCTGTTTTTTATATTTCTTCCTGCACTCATCCCCTAAATCGGAGCAGCACTACACAACTCTTCAGAAGAGTAACATTTGCAAAACATTATCAATCCTAGTTTGTATCACTGTCTCTCATGTTTACAGTTTTTCAGTCTCAGTCACAGTCCTTATTTAACAAAGTCTTTACAACCAGAAGATCATACCAGGTGGTTAGTTTCTTTCATTGCACTGACCTCATACCACCTCAATACAACCACCACAGCTTTTGTGATCTCAGGATCCAGACTATGGAACACTGCAAACCACAATCAGTGACATGAAATTACATGCATTCAAAAATGTTTTCAAACTCCATTGATAACATATAACCTGTAACGGCTTTAAAAATTAAATTACAAAAAAATAAAAACAGTTCCAAATTGCCCAGCACTACATTTTAATTAGCTAGTGCATTAAAGGCTCCTAAGCAGACATTACCTGCACAAAAACATTATTGTACTTATGGTTCATTTATACTGCAATCTTCATTTTGGTGTATACTATCTCTTTTGGATATCAGCATACAAAGGTCTTCTTCTAGTTTATACTTGCTATTACATAAACTTCTGTATGTAAAGTAAAATTCTGCTATATGAAGGACATGTCTAAAAATCCCTTTCACAAACTTTTAATTGAAAAAAACAAATTCTCACATGAAGCAGATGAGGATAGAGATCCTTTGCCTTACCCTAGCCTGAAGCTGGGTATCCACAAGCAAAGACAATATTCCAAGGGGGTCAAGCATGCAGCAGATGGATGCCTCGTGTCAGCTGACAGGATACCATACCTTGGGACCTGCCAATCAATGGTGGAACAAGTACTTGAAAGGCCTGCAATGAGACCACTTTATATATCATGCCATGTGCCCTAAGGATGTAATCATGTACCCGTAAGGAAATGTCAAACCAGATCTCAAAAAACTGCCTGAAGTTCACAGCCTGAATAATGGACCTTGGAGAGGAAGAACCTCATGGATCCTCCCCCACCTGTGTCACCGATCTTTTCTGGACTCAGATGAGGCCAATCCTATCGCTAGTGCCACCACCAAGCTACAGCCAAGTGATAGCAAAGAGCTGCTGTCTTGGATCTTAAAAGTTGCAGCCAAGTTCTGGCCAAATGGGTATGAAATGGTGGTTTCTACACCCTAAGACACATCCCCAAGGTGTCTGCCATGGTATACCTCTTCTGGATCCCTTGTCATCCTCCAAAAACAAAGAAGGGTGTGAACCTAAGTCTTTGTTAGGTGAGCAATGCAAAACATGGGAACCAGGAGTATATTACAAGCACAAACTTGCTGTCAGGAAAGCATAATCATTACCCACACTTTATTTTGCTAGTCTTTTGATGGCTCCCCAGAAACGTCCTGGTTGTGCCAATCCCTGTTTTGGATACTTTCACCTATACCCATTATCAAAGTAGTGAAACAGGACAGAAGCTTCACCCTCTGTGTCGACAGGTGACAGGACTCAGTGCTTCATGTTTTAATCTCCAAAGTAGCATAGACATTGCTATTATGGCTCCTGGCTCTCATTCTGATGACTCACAAGAATACTTAGAAGTCTTCAGTGCTTGAGGTATTGCAAATGGAAACTCTCCACAATGAAAATGTGTCTCAGTATCTAAACTGAGCCGTGGTGGTACGGCAGTAGCGTTGTTACCTCACAGCAAGAGGTTCGCCTGTTCGATTATTGGCTTGGCTTGGGAGTGCCTTCTGTGTTGAGTCTGCATATCCTCCCCATGGTTGGGTAGCGTTCGAAAGACATGCGTGCGTAAATGGGCATGCCTTTGTTGAAGGTTGGGCGTCGAGCTGGCACCTCGGTGTTTCGTAAAAATCTACTGCCAATCATTAGTGGACTGGAGTACCGCTGTGGCGACCCCTTACCGGGAAAAAGCCGAAAGACAAACATGAACTGGCAAAGGAACCAAGGAATTGGGAGCAAATACCTAGAGAGGGAAAGGTAACAGAATGGGAAGATGCCAAGAATTTTATTTGGATGGCAGGTTAGACATTGTCTTCACTATCAAGGTTTGATATCAGAGTATAGGCTAACAGAAAGAAATAGGAGGATTCTGAATACAAAACCAGCACTGGTGTTGTTTTTAGTAGAATCTAGAACAGAAGCCACTGTTAAA
The DNA here is from genome assembly GCF_019279795.1 of Protopterus annectens. NCBI lineage: Eukaryota > Metazoa > Chordata > Ceratodontiformes > Protopteridae > Protopterus > Protopterus annectens. The sequence goes on from NC_056738.1 coordinate 173,300,288, forward strand.
GGCATAATTAGTAGACTATATAAAATACTGCATGATAACTAAAAGAATCAATCAGAAAAGGCTAGAAAGGATTGGGAAGAGCCTGGATAAGCAATTCACAAAGCAACAATGGGGGATATATGTTTATCTCCCAAATAAGCAACAAAATCCAGAAGATTTAGGATTTTTGCTGGGAAATGTCTACATAGATATTTTTATACCCAAAGTAGACTCCAGATAATTTTTCCTCAGGTAGACAGCAAATGGAGGTGTGATGGGAAAGAAAGAGATAATTGGGAACATATTTTCTGAGAGTGTAATGAGTTGGTAGACTAAGATTTCCTGCAGACTACTCTATCAGAAATACTAGGTTAGCAAATTGGTGTAACTAGAGGAATGATTCTTCTGAGTTATGATACAGAATCAGACTTTCTTAGACATAGTAAGGCCTTGCCGAGTCCAATTATGTTGGCTGCCAAAAAAGCAACCAGTAGAAAATGGAAATTAAAATCTGAACCAACTGTACTATAAGTAGTGAATATAGTAAGAGATAAAACAACTGGAAATGGGATACTTAGAAGAGCGTAAGAGCAAATTACATAGGAAAAATGGGAACTGTGGGAACAATACATACATGGGAGGAATGAGGTTTAAAAGAAGGCAAGATCTGGATGAGATATGTAATGTTTGACTGACAATGGTTGGGTAGATTATAAGTGATGTCTTTTAGTTATGTACTCACCATAACTTCAGATGTTTGGGATCCATCTCGCCTACATTCTGACTGATGGGTTCGGAGCCGATCCTCGGCTCCGACTCGGCACGCTTATGCCAAAGAACGAAGTCTCTTATTGGCTGAGCTTACTATATCCCAGGATGCACCACTACCAGTCCCCCAGATCTAGTTTGTCCGCATACATGCACACACGCATGCACTGCTTATATAACATTGACAGATGATACAAGATAAAACAGTAGAACTCAAACCGTTCAATCTCTTCTGATCTCCAAGGCAGGGGGAAGGAGGGTGGGTATTAGGAATGTAGGCGAGATGGATCCCAAACATCTGAAGTTATGGTGAGTACATAACTAAAAGATGTTATGTGATCCTATCTCGCCTACATTCTGACTGATGGGACAGCGTCCCTAGCACCTAAATCCTGGGTGGCTCACTGGAAAACACTCCTGAGTACCGTGGAACCAAATGATGCTCGCACTTTAGATGCCACATCCAATTTATAGTGGGAAATGAAAGTGTGCGGGTTGGACCAAGTAGCCGCAGCACAAATCTCAGAAATAGCGAGCTTGGAATGGAATGCAATAGAGGTAGCCATAGCTCTAGTAGAGTGAGCTTTGACAGAAGTTGTAAGTTGTTTATTTGAAGAGGAATAAGCCTGAGTTATGCAATCTCTGATCCATTTGGCAATAGTAGCTTTAGTGATGGTTTTACCCAGTTTATTATCTGAAAAGGACACAAACAATTGATCTGTTTTTCGAATTTGTTGAGTCCTATCTAGATAGACGCAATTGCCTGTGAACATCCAATGTATGGAAGGTGTATTCCGCTTTGTTTGAAAATTTTGGAAAGAAAACTGGTAGCTCTAAAGACTGTTGGAGACAGAGATTGGAACAAACTTTTGGGACAAAAGATGGATTAGGCCTAAGTGATACTCTATCCTTGTGAAAAATCAAGTACGGTGGTTTGATAGATAGGGCTTGAAGTTCTGAAACTCTTCTTGCAGAGGTAATTGCAATTAAGAAGGCAGTTTTCCAAGACAGACATTTCAAATCACATGTAGCAGCCGGTTCAAAGGGGAAGATGTTAAGGCACAGTACCAAATCAAGATCACGGAGGCAGGATGGAAAACTGGGGTCTTAAAAGCACAGCACCTTTCATGAAAGTTTTACATAATCTGCTGCTCATCAACGGTGGGTCTATGGAATCGTGAAATTTGGAGATAGCTGCTAGTTGGACTTTAATAGTAGAGACTGAAGATCCTTGATTAAACAAGGATGTTAAAAATTTCAAGACCTCTGGTATCGGGGCAGTAATAGGGTCTAAGCCTCTGAGTTGAGCCCAGATAGCAAACCTCTTCCACTTACTGTGATACAATTTCTTAGTGGTGGGTTTGTGGGCTGAAGATAAAATGTGAATAACTTCCGGGTCCAAGGTGTGATTTCTGACTAAAGTCGGAAGAGGAGGAGCCAAGCTGTTAATTTCAAAGTGTGAAGGGACTGGTGCTGTTGTCCCGACTGATGAACCAGAAGGTCCGGAATTAGATCCAAGAACCGTCCAGGGTATATTTCTGTAGGTAGGGGAACCATACCTGACGAGGCCAGTACGGGGCAATTAGAATCATTGTGGACCCCAAATGGGAAGCTTTCTGGATGACTTTGGGGAGGAGTGGAATCGGAGGGAAAGCATAAAGCAGTCCTGTTGGCCAAGGTTGGACTAGAGCATCCGTAGCTGTCTCCCCTTGACACGGGGTCAAGGAAAGAACCTTTTGCACTTCGTGTTTCGTGGTGTTGCAAACAGGTCGCAGCACGGAGTCCCCCACCTTTTGAAAATCTGAGCTGCTACTGTTTCGTTCAGAGACCACTCGTGAGGAGAGAGAATAGTCCTGGTCAGTCTGTCTGCTAATACATTGGATTTTCCTGGAATGTGGGTCGCTACCAGGAAGCGCTTGGTAGCCACTGCCCATTCCCACACCCTCATGGCCTCTCTGCAAAGGGGATAAGATCTGGTCCCTCCCTGTTTGTTTAGATACCAGACCACCGACATGTTGTCTGTGTGGATGGCGATAATGCCTTGAGGGAGAAACTTGTGGAGGGCTTGTAGGGACAGAAGTACAGCCCTCATTTCCAACACATTGATATGGAGAAATGTTTCGTTTGGAAGCCAAGAACCTTGAACTGACCTGCCCAGACAATGCCCCCCCCACCCCGTCTGGGAGGCATCCGTTGTCAAGGTGGCCACGGAGGGTATAACAAAGGGTCTTCCCTGATTCAGATTGGATGGCAGAAGCCACCAGCGGAGGTCCCGTTTGCACGTTTCTGTAATCAGTATGTGATGATTGAGGGGGAGATCCTGAAAAGACCATTGTGTCGATAATAGCCACTGGAGAATCCTCATGTGCAACCTTGCCAGAGGAACTAGGAGAACCGTGGCAGACATTGAACCTAAAAGTTGCAGGACCATCCTGGCTGGGGCTTTGGATCTTAGAAGCAGGGCTCGGACTTGATCTTTTAATGTTTGTATCCTTTCGGTAGGAAGGAAGATTCGCATTAATTTTGAGTCTATCTCTGCTCCTATGAATCTTATGCGCTGAGAAGGCAGCAAGACAGACTTTGACCAGTTGAATGTAATTCCCAGGGAAGCACCCAGGGAGATGGTGGCTTGTAGGTTCTCTAGTAGTAGATGCCTGGTGGTGGCAGTCAGGAGCCAGTCATCCAGATAGCGAAACACTTGGAATCCGAGACTCCTCAGGTGAGCAGTCACTACTGCCAAACACTTGGTGAACACCCTGGGGGCTGTGGTGAGACCAAAGGGCAGTGCACAAAATTGGAAATGACTGTCTCCCAGGCTGAAGCGCAGATACCTCCTGGACGCCTGATGTATCGGTATGTGATAATAGGCGTCCTTGAGATCTATGGAGCACATCCAAACATCTTTCTCGAACAATGGGAGAATGGATTGTAAAGTGACCATTCGGAATTTGGACTTCATGACGGACTGGTTTAGTTTGCTGAGATCCAAAATGGGTCTCAGGTCCCCTGTCTTTTGGCACTAAAAGAACCTTGAGTAATTTCGGATCCGATCTGGTCTGTGGGGACCGGTTGGATGACTCCTTTTTCTAGCAGCTTTGAAGCTTCTACGGCTGCAATTTCCCTTTGACTGGGTGGTGGGTCCGGGATTTTTTGGGACAGTGGGGGTGGGCGTGTGAAGGGAATGGTGTAACCTCCGGCAATAATCCGAAGCACCCAGCTGTCCTGAGTAATAGACTCCCAGGCTTTTAGGTGCTTGGAAAAATGGCACCCGACTGGCTCCGGAGCAGCACAGCCGGGCAATCCCTCATGGAGTGTGGGAGGCTGAAGAGCCACGAAAGGACTCGCGGTCTCCAGTGTTGCGGGGGCCTCTGCCGCCTCTGGGACGGCGTCTCCCAGAAAAATTTCCCCTTCCTCTGCCTCTGGAAGGGGAATCTTCCTGCTGTTGAGGAAAGAATTTCTGTGATTTGCGGAACCACATCTTCCCTCCTCTTTTAGCCTTGGGATAAGGCCGAAAGGGAGTGGAAAATCGTGCTCCAACGGCAGATAAAGTCTTTCCCTCCTGCTCACAGCGGGTAAGAGTGTCTTTACCTTGGGTCCAAACAAAGAGGACCCATCAAAGGGAGCGTCGGCAAAGGAAGACTTGAAGGCCTCCAGAGAAATGACACAACGGAGCCAGGCTTGTCTCGTGAGAGCCACGCCTGTGCCTGCCGCTCTGCCCGCCCCTTCGGCCGCATATGAAATGAGCCTCATGGACGAGTTAGAAATCGAGGTAAGGATAGCCAACTGAGAGCTAACCGACTGGGCTAGCTGCTCAGGTAGGTTACCTGAGAGGGAGTCTGAGAGCTCCTTCACCAGATCCCTCTGTAGTCTGGTGAAATGTGCCAAATAATTCAGGGACCTCAGAGTAAAGGCCGCTGAATTCAGGGTGCTCTTCCCGTACCGGTCCATGCTCCTAGACTCCTTATTAGGAGGATGGACGGACGTTGAAGCCTCTGCCACGTCCTGCTGGGTAGCAGATGCCACCACCATGGCATCTACAGCCACGCCTTTCGTTAAGAACTCCTTCTCGGGTGGGGCAGACAAAAATTTGTTAGGGCGAGAAGGCACTGGTTCCACAGTATCTGGATGTTCCCACGCCCTCCGACAAACCAAATCCAGGAGCTCGTCGAAGGGCGGAGACACCCAGGAGGCGGAGGGCTGAGCCCCGAAGGCCTTGAGGAACACAGACTCATCAGCGGAGGGGGGTTTGGAATTCCAGCCGCCTCGTTGCTTGAGGATCTCTAGAATGTCTGCAAATGAGACATCATCCGAGGACGACTTTGGGGACCCCTCCGCATCATCAAGATCAGTGTCCGATGTAAGAGACTCATCGGGGGAGTCTACATGCTTCCTCTTGCACGATCTCTTCCTTGGGGGCTCCTCCGAAGACAACTCCGAAAGACCCTCAGGAGGAGGGGAACCCCCAGTGGGGGTAACCTCAGGCCCCGGGGCTCCGCTGCCTAGAGACAGGGGAACTGCCAAAGACCCAGTCTCCATGCCCAGGGAAGGTGCTGGTAAAGCCGTAGAGATGGCCAAAGAAGATTTGGCCAAGGCACTCCTCATAGCTCTGAAGGCCGGACCCCCAGAATCCTGGGAGGGTCCAGTCTCCGGAGCCATGATAGCAGACGGAAGTCCCGCGGCCGAAGCACCGAGAGGGAGGCTTGGAACCGACTGCATTGGTCCCAGCGTCACCCGGGCCCGGCCGAAGAAGTCCGTGTGCTAAACTCCGACCCGAAGGCTGGGGTTGGAGTAAGGGTCGGAGCCGACCCTAGGATCTCCACTGGCTCCACCAGCACCTGCTCCGACGGAGCCGAAGCGGTCGGAGGAGGAATGGAAATGGAATGGGCTATCGGCTCCGAAGCCAATTGGGTCGGAGCCGAAACAAATTTCTGAAAGACTGGGGACTGGAAAAGCCTTTGGAGTACCCTGTCTATGTCCGAATCTGACATCCTTGATGACCTGGAAGAGACCGAACGGTAGGCCTCTCCAACGGCTCCAAGGGACTAGGGGACCGGCTCCGAATCGACTCGATAATTATCGGCGCCGAAGGAGTGTCCAAACCAATTTCCATCGGTGCCGAAGAGGGCTTCGGCGCCGAGGAGGAAGTGTCTGAGCGGACAACCTTCATCGGCTCCAAGATCAGTGGAGCCGATGAAGGTGACCCGCCTCTCGAGGCCCCAGCCGTCGGCTCCGAACCCAGAGGAGTCGAGGCTGGAGGCATCGAGGCAGACCGTTCCGCCCTCGGCTCCGAAGTCCGTGGAGCCGAAGGAGAAGCCTGCCTATGTCTTTTGGCGGTCAGTTCCGATGGGCTAGTCGGAGCCGACGCCCTTTTCTTCTTTGCAGGAGAAGGAGAGGAAGCTAATGCCTCTTCAAATGAGGGTTTAATAAGGCCTTTTAAAATAAGTTTATTTTTCCTCTCTTGGAGGACCCTCGAGGAAAACGCGTGGCACACGCTACAGGACTCCTGCAAATGTTTGGTGCCCAAACAGTACACACAGAGAGAATGGTCATCTGTTATTGACATTTTGAAACTGCACTTAGTGCACTTCTTAAAACCTGAAGGCCTAGGAGCCTGTGACATTATGGCAACCAATCTAGTGAACAGCAAAAACAAAACACACTATCACAGAAAAAATTCTTTTTTTTTTTTTTATTTTTTTTTTTAAACCAAAGACGGTCACAATAGAAAAATAACTAAAAGGATCCAAGAACCCTAAAATAAAACGGGACTTGAATGACAACTGACTGACAGGGGAAGGCCCTTCAGCTCAAAGGGGACCTCTAGTCAGAAAATACGCAATCACCACACAAAACTTTTACAAAAAATATCCACTCATACACAAAAACACAAGATAGCCGTTAAAACAGCTTTTGTTGAAATTTTAGGAAATCCCTGACAGGAAAGTAAGTGAAAAAAACACTACTTAGCTCAGCCAAGCTCGAGACCACGTCTTTGCTTGTTAGCGGCAAACGAGATCTGGGGGACTGGTAGTGGTGCATCCTGGGATATAGTAAGCTCAGCCAATAAGAGACTTCGTTCTTTGGCATAAGCGTGCCGAGTCGGAGCCGAGGATCGGCTCCGAACCCATCAGTCAGAATGTAGGCGAGATATGATCACATAACATCTAATGTTTACAATTGAAATTATGTTAAGATTGTTTGTGATGTAAAATGCTTGCAACTAAGATTATGTCAATGATGGTTTCTGGCGTACTCACCATTCTAGCCTCGGCTCAAGCCACCGTCCCCCCCTCCTCTTCCTGTCTCTATTATCTGCTGTTCCTTCCTACCAAATCTCGTACGAGGTATTATATCACACCTGGCTACCTTGCACCATTTTCACATTATTCCCCGCTGATGTATGCTTTCACGTCCTTTACATTACCTGTTAAGTGTCTTTATTTTCTTTGTCTTTCTACTGCATGTGATGCTTTGGTATTATTTGCACCTTCTTGACTTGCCTCGCAGTTTCAGTTGTTGTTGAATTGTTAACTTAAAAGCTGTTCAATTTGCTGTATGATACTTACGCAAATGGCTAACTACTGAACTGTGTATATGTTTGTAACTTATGGCATTGCTCAGTAACTGTGTATGCATTCTGCAGCATTTTGTGCAGGTCGGCTCAAATTCCTGCATCTATCCTGCAGATTGCACTTATTCATAGGCAGGTACTAGGCTATTGGCCCTGGGGCCTATACAAGCCCAGCCAAAAAGGTACCCTGGCTTTTGCCACCCAAGAAAATTATTTTCCTGAGCCACTGTCGAGCAGAGCCACAAAGGTGATCCCCAGGGTGAATTTCCTATTTCCCATCCAATCATCAAGATTTTTCTTGAAGACTGCTAATGAGGAGCTTTGTTTGATATAGACAGGTAGTTGGTTCCAGAGTATGGGAAGTCTCTGGGACAGGAATATATCCCTCTGGCATGTTCTGTTTAATGTGGTGACAAGGTTTAGGTCCCTAGAGCGTGTAGCTTGGAGGGATTGGGATTTCTTTAAGTGGAGCATGTCCAACAGCTCTGGGTTTGACATAGCTTTGTATGTTAGGCAGAGATCACCTCTGAGTAGGCGATATGCAACGGAGTAAAGCTGGAGTTTTTTGAGACAGTCTGCGTAGGGCATCTGTTTGAGGCTGGTAATCCTCTTTGCGAGGTATTTCTGTGGCCTTTCCAGTTGTTGTAGATGTCTTGTGAGGTACGTTGTACTCTAATGGGTCTAATGAGTGATGAGTAGAGGAGAACAATGACCTCTTATTTTCTGGATGAGAAACCTTTTGTGATGGTGTGCCACGTAGAAGGATTTCCTGACTACTGTGGCAGTGTGATTATCAAAGGAGAGACTACTGTCCACCTGTGTCCCAAGGTCCCTTATCACACATTCAGTGTTAAATATACTACCGCCTATGTTGCAGTTCATGGGTATAGAGGTTTTACCAAAGGGGATGACAATGCACTTTTTGGAACTGAGCTTGAGGCCATGGCTTTGACACCAGGCATCTGTCTCAGTGAGGCCCTTTTGTAGGATGTCCACATCATTAGGAGTTTCGATTATGGCTCCAAGTTTGCAGTCATCAGCGAACTTCATTAGCCAAAGACCTTCTGTGTTAGCCTGTACTTCAGAGAAGTAGATAAACAGGAGATGACCCAGGACTGAACCCTGTGGTACTCCACTTGTCTGAAGTTTGGATTTCGAGTCTGCTACTTTCACAGCGTGGGCTCTGTCAGTGAGCCAGTTGGCAACCCACCTTGTGACATAGGGATTTATACCTAGTTTAGTGAGTTTATCTGTAATTCCAGAGTGGGGGATGGTGTCAAAAGCCTTGGCAAGATCTAGATAGGCTGCGTGAACCACCTTACCCTTGTTTACGGCTTTGGTGACTGGTCAAAGAAGTCTATCAGGTTTAGGAGACATGATCTGCCTTTTACAAACCCGAACTGGGTGGGGTCCAGAGTTTGGAGATTACCAATGTCTTTGTTTATAGGTTCCATGATGATACTTCCATGGCCTTGCAGACCAGGCTCATCAGGCTAATGGGGTGGTAGTTCCCGGGGTCCGTGGTGGGACCGCCTTGTGGAGTGGGATAAGTGTCGCTGTGCGCCATTCAGCAGGCACAAAGCCTTAGGTGAGGCTAAGATTAAACATGGTACTTAGGTGGGGTGCCAGTTCGTTCTGTAGTTCGTGTAGAACGCAGCCTGAGATGTTGTCTGGTCCCATGGATGCTGTGTTCTTGGCTTTGGAGTGTGTGTGTTTTTTACCTGTGCAACTGTGATTACAGGAACTTTGCATTCTTCCAGTATAGAGATGGGCTCTTTAGGGGGTGAGAGGAGGGTAAAGTTAGCACTGAACCCATCTGCCAGGATGTTGGCAATATCAGTTGATTCTGTATATTTAGTGCCCTAGTGCTGTAACTCAGAGCAGATCTGTGTGTTGCCATTGAGATTCTTGACATAGCTATAGAATGCTTTGTGGTTGTCTTTAGAATCAGTGGCGATTTTGTTTTCGTAACTAGCTTCGGTGGATTTTATCAGGGATCGCAGCTTCTTACTGAGGCTGCCCAGGGAGCTCCTCAACTCATGGGATTTTACTCTCTTTTGCAAGAGTTTCTTCCTTCTGTTGTACAGTTTGTTTATGGCAGGGGACCACCACATTGGCCTCCTTTTTTTTGGAGGATAGCGTCTTGGTTCTGTTTGGGATAGCACGATCCATGCATTCATGTAAGTGCTTATAAAGTGCAATTGTGTAGGATTCAGTAGTCGTAACTGTATTGTCCATCTGCATGGGTGTCATGAAGTTTACCACTTCTGTCTTAAGAAGCATGAAGCTGGCTTTGGAGAAATTTTTTACCATGGTTTCCTTAATGGAGAGTGGAGGCAGGATGTGGATATCTAGGGTAATTAGCTTATGGTCGGATTGGACCAATGAGGCATTGACTTCAGGTGTTGAACACCGGTCACTCATGTTGGTATTGACTAGATCTAGGACATTGTTGCCCCTGGTGGGGGTGTGGATAAGTTGATCCAGGGCATTGGAGTTAATGAATTCCAGAAAATGTTGAGCGAAGGAGTTGGTACATGAGTAGTTTTCCCAGTTAATGGTGGGGTAGTTGAAATCGCCCATTATTAGGGTGTTTGGTTGAACCCTAATATTTTCCAGTACATTAAGAAAATAGGAGTGGGAATCCTGGGGCATGGTGGGTGAACTGTAGCAAGCTACAATTTGGATTGCAGTTTTGCCCAGAGTTAGTTGCACTTGGATAACCTCGGCTGCATTATGGTGAGCAACTAGCCTGGAGGTGTGGATATTCTTAATGAATATGGACACACCTCCAACCTTTGGTGTTCCGGTCCATGTTACATGGTCGAAAAGTGTGGTATGAGTTATAGTCTGGTAGTGCAGGGGTGCTCTCTGGAGCCTTGAACCAGGTCTCAGATACTGCACAGATATCGATGTTCTCCATTTTAAGGAGTGCCTCGAGTGAGTGCATTTTGAGATTTGGACTTCTAGCATTGAGTAGCATCACCCTCAGCTTTTGCTTGCCTGTTCCTGTTATGGTGGTGAATTTGTCATTTGAACCTTGCCTAAAAAAGGCACTATAGGGGCAGCAAGTATCCAGAATCCCAGGGATGACAGGTGCAGGCCATCTCTGGCAAAACATCGTGATCTGTCGACCATGTCATCCTGGGCAGACAGATAATGGATCCCTTTAGAATGACACCAGAAGCTTAGCCAATTGAAGTCAATCATTTTGTCCTTGTACTGCGGCATCATTCTGGGCGATGGCACTTATTTATCTAAGTTTCTATCTAAACGGCAACCTCTGTACTATGTACTTATAGTGCAGTCATTCACATCTCTTGTTAATATATATTCCCTATACTGCTATTATTGGTTTATTTAATCGCTCATAGTAGGCTAGATGTTTGCGTGTCTATGTACGATACATAGATGTATCCAGGCTTTGTAGCAGCTCTTTTTCAGACATATTTGCAAGTTAATTGTTTGCACACAAACTGCATTCTGACCCCATTAACTACATAGAGTAACATATCCATTGTACATTTTGCTTAACTCCCGTGTGTGCAGACTCTAGGCCCAGGTTTTCCCTACCCCAGAATTTCTGTGTTTCTAGCCCACCCCCAAATCATTACTTCCCCTGTAACACTTTGTTTTGCTGACCCTCTAGGCTTACTATTTTTTTGGTTTATTAGGCAATATATTGTACTTGTCATGTTTACATGATACTTTGCTCTTGTAAACCTCCTCATTATTAATGCCTTTTTCTTCTTGATTATTTCTCTTTCCCTATAGCTCCCTTGCATCTACGACCGGGACTCCCCACTTGCCTCTACCACCCAGTTCATCTGGCAAAGTGTTAAAACCAGCACAGACCTCTGCTACCATTTATTATTAATTTAAAACGTATGCTACATTACTTATTATTTCTTATCATTATTGTCCTGTAAAGTGCTTTGCTAGAATTGGCAGAGGGAAGTCCCCCACCCTTTTTGTGCAACCGTTAGCCTTTAAAATACTCTCTAAACTGGTCACATTGCTAGCTATCATAACACATAATAACCTTACCTTCTTGTTATATTCCTGCAATTGAACTACAGTTAACATTAACTTCAAGCATAATTAAATACAAGTAAAGTAATTTCAAATTATTTTCTTATATCTACTGATAGTTTCTGGAGTACTCACCCTTCCAGCCTTGGCTCAGCTCAACCCGCTCCGTTTGCCCTCACTACACTCAGCTCACTCCTCTCCCCTACCCCCATTCCCACCCACCCCCACTTACCCCAGACTTGTACTTACAAAGACCATCCCCTCAGTAACACTTATCCAATCAGAATAGAGTACCATCATCATCAGTCTGTCCAAGTCTACCCATCCCCAAGACATAACCCACCCCTCCTCACCCCCAAGCTACTACTACACCACACACCACAGGTTAATTCGCATCTAACACTACTTCAGCCCACTCCAAACTACTTCTCATCTACTACTTGCTTCACTACACCTAATATTATATCTCGGTTTCATGTAACTAACCCTATTACTACATCCCCCTTTTCACAACACTCTATATCCTCCTCCTCCATATAAGATATGACTCTATAAACTCCTCAGTCTCCTCCCACTGAATCAGTAACCATATCTACTATCATCCAGCACACATCTCTACAACTCTGATCAAACATGACCTTCACCAAAACAATCATAACTGCCATTCCACCCCTCCTCGCAGTACTTTTACCATTACTATTTCACAAACCTAAACACCCCCATCCCCTCACCTACTAGCCTCCCTCCAATATCACCCACCTCAACTTCCTTTCCTATTTCACCCATCTGTTGTTCTGACATATTTCCATGTCTTTACCAGCTAAACACCCACCTCCATCTCAAAATAAAGCCCATCTCTTCAACATTTAAAAATCACATACAACCACCAAACGTATACCTCCTGACATATCATCCCATTACCATCCCACACTCAACATAATCTTATCATTCCCCTATCCCTAATACCATAACTCTGTCTGGGGGACATACATCCCAATCCAGGACTCAATACACACAACTTTCCCTCTACATCCAACAAAAAAAAACTCCCACAAATCTTTATATACAGTAAACATAAACCTCCACAGCATAAAAAAATAAAATTTCTGACTTTCATGCTTGGATTGCTCACCAACAACCAGGCACCATTGTAACCACCAAAACCTGGCTAAAACCCCATATCAAAGACACTGAATTTCTCCCACCAGGTTTTCAGACAATACGACTAGACAGGACTCATAAAAAAGAGGTGGAGTCACTCTTCTATTCTCGTATAGCCACGAACTGCAAAAACTGGTAAAACACAACCAAGGCTCCTCAGTAGTTCACTCGTAATAAATTTATTCACAATGCACCGAAAAAACAGTAAACGTAACAAACGTACATAAAAATAAGAATGAATTACTAAGCGCTTTCACCCTAAACAACACAAGGGCATCTTCAGAGTACTGAATAAGTTATCCACACAACAACAGTTAAATACAAGTATCCTAAATTACACAACGCCTATCATTGGTTAATTGATTAAATGATTTAAAAGGTTTTTTAAAAAATCATAACTGCCACAAACATTCTTTAATTAATAATTAAGCATAATGTGAGAATTTTAAGAGATTTATATTCTTTGTAATTGATAGAATTCCCAATTATTGGGAGAAAGGAGGGGATTATGACAATTTGTTAGAAGCTAAAGAATGTTTGTGGCAGTTAAGACATAATGCCAGTTGTTTACCTGGCATTAATGGACATATCTCGATTTCAAGCATTCTTAAACAAAGAACATATTGTATTTGAAATATCAGTGCTTTTTAGTGCAAAATAGTTCATAATTATGTTAATTTTTTAAGGGAGGAATATTATAAAATACTATGTTCACATTATTAACTCTGTTTTTACTATCATCTAACATCAACATCCACTAGTGTTTGACAGCATTTTAATTGAATTTTCTATAAGGTTTATTTATCACAATATATCAATTATATTTAAAACATTTATAACATTTACGATATTTATTATACTATATCACATTGTGTTTTATTCATTTTTAATCTACTGCATCACATTTATTATTAATAAGGTATAAATGATTTTTTAAAAAACCTTTTAAATCATTTCATCAATTAACCAATGACAGGCATTGTGTAATTTAGGATACTTATATTTAACTGTTGTTGTGTGGATAACTTATTCAGTACTCTGAAGATGCCCTTATGTTGTTTAGGGTGAAAGCGCTTAGTACTTCATTCTTATTTTTATGTACGTTTGTTACGTTTTCTGTTTTTTTGGTGCATTGTGAATAAATTTATTATGAGTGAACTACTGAGGAGCCTTGGTTGTGTTTTACTCTTCTATTCTCCAACGCATTCAGTCTTGTTCAATTTACTAACCCAGTACCACAGTTCTCAAATGCAGAAGTTCTCCCATCATTCCTACAAATAAACAAAAACAAGAAGCTATGCATCACAGCTCTCTATATACCCCCTGGCAATAACATACCCATATTAGAGGATATTCCAGCCTGGACGTCCAACAATATCAAAAACAAAATTATCACACTAGTCGATGTCAATATTAACTTGCTTGTACTTAACTCCAGCTACCCTTCTTCAAACAAAGAGACTGAAAATGGATCCATCTTAGACTGGATCCTTGTCTCAAACCCAAACAAAACAACCTCATCAGGAATACTGTCCAACATAAGCAGAGATCATCTCCCAGTTTTTATCATCCAAGCATTCCATCTCAATTATAGCCAGAATCAATATAAACAAACAAGGTACCTGTCCTCATTTAATCCTATAACCAACAACATTCTAAAATCTATAAACTGGCACCTGCTAAAAACCCTCCCACTAGATGAAGCAGTTGTGTACTTCAATAACACTGTCATGAATACGTTAATAGCCTTGCACCTCTACGATTACAGACAATAAAAAAATAACCATGCCCCTTGGATATCCAAATCCACTCGACTTATCATGCATACTAGAGACAAAATATGGAAGTCATGGCAAACCCACAGAAATATCTCAGACCTACAAAAATACAAAGACCTTCGCAACCATGTAAAAAACTAGTAAACAAAGATAAAAAAGAATACTTCCAAAAATTAGTCTAACAACAAACGGAACCCAAAGATTTTCTGGAGCTCCATTACCTCACTTCTTAACCCAGGCAAAAAAAAAAAAAAAAAACAATCCCTGCCCTCATCCTGATACTCCAGAAGACATAGCCTTCAGTTCTAACTCCTTGTTCATAAACTCCATTGCTGATATCACTGCCAAATTCTCAGACAAATCTTGGTACAACTACCCCTTTATTATCCACTCCTACCCCCTTCCCCAAGCCACACACAATCCTCAGAAGAACCCAATACAAACCCCCATTTCTCCTTCACCCTAAAACCCACTCCAACATCAACCATAAAATGACTATTACTAAAATTAAGACCTTGCTCCAATGGCCTTGACAATCTGCCCTCAGAATACCTGAAATCAGCTTCTGAAAGTATCTCATACCCTATAAGCATACTTATAAACAGATCCATTCTAGAGTCCTACGTTCCCATTGCCTGGAAAAAGGCCTTCATCCTCCCTCTCCACAAAGGTGGCAATAATACAGACATCACTAACTTTCGACACAGCCATTCTTTCCCCAATCTCCAAAATCCTTGAAAAATGCATCAATTCACAACTTCTCAACTACCTTCTGGACAACCATTTACTTTCTCCAACACAGCACAGCTTTCGACCTGGCAATAGTACCACAACCGCTCTTCTCTCATTTATGGATACAGTAACCAGAGCCTGTGACTCTGGAAAAATAGTCTCAGCCCAATTCCTTGACCTCTCCAAAGGCCTTCAATACAATCTCTCACCATCTTCTCCTCTCCTAGCTCCCTAATCTTGGTCTGCCCCCCCCCCCAATTCTAAAATGGTTTTCCAGTTACTTAAATCAAAGACAACAGGCAGTAAAGATGGCAAAATGCCATCTCTCCTTTCCTTAATACATCCACCAGCAACCCCCAATGTTCCGTACTTGGACCAATCCTATTTAATATATTCATAAAAACATCAACTCAACCCTATCGGAAGGTACCATAATTCAGTAAGCAGTTGACTCCACCATTACCTACTTTTCCAACTCTATCTCTGAATTACATATTCTGACCCAAATAGGCTTCTTCTCAATTGAAACCTGGAAGCATAACCACCACCTTGCCCTAAATACAAAAAAAATCTAAAATCATACTCTTCACACCTAAAACATCAACCCCTTTAAACAAATCAGAGTTCTCAATCTTCTTGCTTGATAAATCAGTAATAGAGTTTATTACCCACATGAAACTTCTCGGAGTCACTATTGATGAACATATGAAATTTGATGTTCATATACAAAAAAAATCCAGAAAACACACTTCAAACTAGGTACCCTCTATAGGCAGAATCACATCCTAAGTCCATCCACAAGAACAACCCTAGCCACAACATACCTTCTGCCTTCTCTCCTCTAAGGCACCCCTCTACTCACTAATTTACAACACTCCTCAGACACAAACCTGAGTTTTGCTACAACAAAATAGCCAAATTTGTGACTAACTCCAAATACTCTACCCATCACTGCTCTGCTCTTCATTCACTAAATTGGCTAGAACTACCAAACTACCTTTCCTACCTGTAACTAACCACAGCTCAAAAAATACTCTTCAGAGCCCAAGACTGTCCTGCCTTAAGCTAAACATTCAACCACTACCATTCAAATAGTCCCCTTATATCAGGGAATCAGAAACTACTACAGGTCCACAAACCTAATCTTCATCCCGGCAAGTTACTTTACTCTCACTCAATAGGTAAGAATTGGAATGCCTTGCCTCTGACCACTAAACCAATCCAAAATCCCTCTCTCATTTTAAAATGTCCCTCTATTTCCACCTCTCCTCATGATAAATATGTACTTGCTCAAAGCCGCCATAATATCTCCACCCCACTTCCTATCCCCCTAGTCACCTGTATTTAACAGCAGCACTGCATTAAGACATCATACTAACAAATATGCCATGCAACTGCTCACACTGACTGCACAAAATGTGTAACTTTATGAAAATTGTCATGTTTTAAAACATGTACTTACTACTCCTTTGTTATTCATTGCAATGTGTTTATAAATTCATTGATATTTTAACTTCTTTGTAACTTTAAATTATTTTTTGTATTGTGGAGCTTTTCTCCCCGGGCTTCCACTGAAAATGGGATCTACTGGCCTACTGGATTATGCCGGTAAACAAAAGCAAACAAATAAATAAATACATAAATAGGTTTTCATTTATACAAATGTATGATTTGTCTGGGTCATAAGTGATAACACTATAAATATGCAATAAGTTACACTACAGAAGCTTACATTCCACATACATCTATAAATACATGAGAGCCTGAAAATTCTATCATGGGACACCAAGCTTTTGCAATATTAGCTGAGCATTACACTTTGAATTCTTAATGTATACTAGAAATTCAGAATTTCCTTTGGGTTTGATGGAAATGACAGTAGTCTGCAATCATCAGGGAACTCGTATAATCAACCAGTGCTATAATTCAGCTCTGACAAGATTATAAGAAAGGCAGCAGCTCTCCAAATATTATACTATTCCAAGATAAATACAAGTCCCTGATTTTAACCCTAAAAATCATGGCCAAAATCAAATTCCCAATGTATTTTGTAAGAAAATTATTTGCACCACGATGCATCAGACTACTAAGAAGTTAAGAATGGGAAATTAAATCAAAGGTTTTAGTCAAAGTTATGTAGACAACAGTGCAATAAATCCTGATTCAAGTGCTAAATTAATACAGTCATAAAAGCCTACCAAATTGGTGAAAAAAAGACACAAAATGTGTGTTTTATCATGCATTCAGCAGTCACAGAACTATTAAATGCTAAATAACATGATAAAATATTATAGGATACACATTAGCATGGTTTCCCCGTATAGTCACTTCAGAAGAAAACAAACAAGAATAGTGTAGTGAATCAGTTCTTAAAAATATTTAAATGACTGAATGCATCATTGCAAGTTAGCAGAATACAAAGGGGAAAGCATTTCTCCTCCTCAGCACATAATACCCAAACAGATGCATAAGGTGCTTTATACTCTGAGTGACAGCCTGCTTGCCAATATAAAAAACATAGTATCTCTGCTTTAATCGTAATACATGCCTCTTTCTGTGGTGTTTAAACAAAAATGCAGCTTCGTTTTTCAAATAAAGCTATTAAAATTTCAATGTACCAACTGAAATTTTATTAATTATATTTCTAAATTAAGACTTCAAAAATTAATACTCAAGGCAGGAAGTATTCACAATATTGCAGCCAGGCTTTAGTATGATTTCACTGGGTTTACATTATCTTCTACCCTTAAACTGTGCACTATTAATTATTAGATACTTGGCTCAGTGCAATAATAAATAAATAAAATCAATCTATTGGATCTAGTTCAGAGCTATAAAAACCTTACATACTAAAGAAAGGTCCTTACACAATTCACATATTGAAGCCCGTGTTTACCTTCATGGCTATCTGCTCTACTGTTTAATGATTTGTATATACATACCGCTCTGCTGAATGCTAATGCCATTTTGTAGAAGAGTTCAGCATTATGAGGTTCAAAATGATCCAGTGCAACGATCAGATCACCTATTCTGTTTGCAGCCTGAAAGAAAAAATATATAAAACATTTACCTCAGCAACATAAATAATCAAATGGGAAATGCAACGAAAATTTTAAAGAGCTGTACACTTTTGCATTACATCATGAAAACCAAATGGTCAGCAGCTGCTTTTAAACATACATTCATGCTTGTATTTTTTCAGACATCCACTTTCAAAATATACTAATTCTGTCTGTTAAAGTTGCACATTTATATTATCAGCATGGATGTGTCTACAACTACAGCATGACAAGCAATTAAAGGAAAATGCCAAAAAAAGCCTTTGTTGGTGCTGAATATTTATCTGCACTCATGATGTGAAGGAAAAGAAGAAATTTTTAGGAAAGATGGTATAAAGCAGCAGACAATGTAGGTGATGCATCACACAATGTTGCAAGCTTTGTAGTAAAGAAACCAACAAAACCACACACAATATATATATTCTTACTGCAACAGGTTATCTACAAAGAAAACTTTCCTTGAGTCCAAAAGTTGGAATTATCCTCTTTACCAAATGGTATTCTACATCTATTTCAAGAATCTTCTTCTAGATGTTTCTAAACTAGGGTACAAATGAAAGTTATGTGATTATACATCAATTACATAAGCACACGCATACCCCATGCTTGTGAGTTTACCCTCTTGCCGCTACTGAGCGCACACCTGAAAATCAATAACAGCAGAGATGTGGCAACCCCACTGCTAATAAGCATTAAAAGCTTATTATATATATATGTATATATATATATATATATATATATATATATATATATATATATATATGTATATATATATATATATATATATATATATATATGGTTTCATATGAAACCATCAAAATTACATTACATCGAGAATGACAACATCGAGACGAGTACATCGAAATCAGAAAGCAGCGAAAACGGAAATAGTCGACATTCACACCATCGAGCTTATGGAAAGCTCATACATACTGCAATGGTAGGAAAATAAGCAACGGATTGCATATCCGGTAGGTTCAAACACCGAGTTGAGGTGTCAGTTTATATTTGTAAGTTATATATATGTTTAGTTTCAGCGTATAAGTTTGCTACTGGAAATATACATTGTTCTTCTTTAGTTTCGACGTTTTGACAGTCGACGATTTCCGTTTTCGATGATTTCTGATTTCGATGTACTCGTCTCGATG
This sequence comes from Protopterus annectens, assembly GCF_019279795.1. Taxonomy (NCBI): domain Eukaryota; kingdom Metazoa; phylum Chordata; order Ceratodontiformes; family Protopteridae; genus Protopterus; species Protopterus annectens. The sequence continues at coordinate 173,319,516 of NC_056738.1, forward strand.
TTGTCATTCTCGATGCAATGTAATTTCGATGGTTTCATATGAAACCATATATATATATATATATATATATATATATATATATATAAAGTATGTATACATATATATATATATATATATATATATATATGTATGTATATATATATATATATATATATATATATATATATATATATATATATGTATATATATTATACACACACGCAATTGTACACAAAAAATAAAAACTCATCTACTAAAGGTGGATGGTGGATAAACTAAAAAATAAAACCACAGGACAGCGAACACCATCACAACCACCACGGCAAGGCACAATATGTGGCCATAAAGGCTGCCCACTCCTAATGGTACAGCAAAAAGGTATTCCTGAACCGCACAGGGAAATACCTCTTCAGAGGTCAACCGATGCTGTAATAACAGACCTTTTACTTCTAACACCAAGGAAGCCACTATGATGGGTCCTACCCTGCACATGTGTTATATTTCAAGCAGTAATATGACCATAGAGATAAGAAAAAAAACCACAAGACCATCAAGAATACAGAGTGCTAGAAAATGATTAGGCAGAAGGCCTGAATCTACTTGAGGGGAGTCAACCTAGAAAAGAAGAATCAATGGTCCAATTGTCTCCAGTAACAAAAGCTGCTGAAGACAGACCAAGTAAGCAATGAAGATAGCTGCTACTAAAGAAAAAAAAAAAAAGACTATACAGCAGCCAGGGCCAGGGAGCTGAATGCTCAGTGTTACAGGGAACAGGAACAGGATTCCTGTTCCCTGTAACGCTGAATGCTCAGTGTTACAAGGAACAGGAATCCTGATCCAGCCAAATGGAAACAGGAAACTGTACAACACTCACTCCTAAAGTACTGGTAAATAAACTAGTTCAAGCATAATGAAATCAAACATTTCAGGAGGATACTCCCAGCTCGCCCAGAAAACTGTAATGATTATAGGAATAAGGAGCTCTATCACTCATCTTAGCTTTCACCTTCAAATTCTGGTATTAGAAAATACAGATGAATGACTTAGACATGTACTTTCAACTTCAAAAGCTTTACCTAAAAGCTTTATCTTCAGGATGCACAACAATGTACAGAAAAACAGAAAAAATTTCATTAAATGGAATTCCAAACAAGAAGGATGCACAACGATATACAGAAAACCAAAAGAAAATTAATTAAATGGAATTCCAAACAAATAGGTTATCAGATAACTAAAAGACATACCACTATGTCCCATTTTGATGAAACAAAACTTATGCACTTGCCATAACCCTGGATCTTGGTTATCCCTAGTCTGTCTATTTCAACTGACTGGTTATATTTGCTATCCTCAAAGACCCAATTGTCAATTTCAGATTATCCAGACCTTGAGCACTCATCCTTCTGCCACAAGCTCTCAGATTGAGTTTGCAGCCTAAATTATGAATGGGACTGAGATAAGCCATTAATATGTAACTTCCTGTGGGGGACAGGCTACAGGCAAGGTCCACATCATCTGTCTTGAGATATGTAAAATGTGAGCACTGGGAGGGAAAAAGTAGGTGAATTCTCAAAGTGGACGGACGAGGGATAACCAAGATCCAGTGCTAACCTTAAGTACATGACTTTTGTATCTTAGGTTATCCCATCCATTCATTTGAACTGATGGGACAGAATACCCAGCTATGAAATGCCCTGGATGGCATCATGACATGTCCTTGAGAACTGTAGCTCCAAAAAGAGGATTTTGGCCTACAGAAAACATCCAGCGTTTTATGCAAAGCAAAGATGTACATGGTAGATCACACAGAAGTGGCTCAAATATCCACAGTGAAAGTCTTAAAATAAGCTGTGGAAGTTGCAAATGGACCTTGGAAAATGCAACTCAGGTTTAGACTATAAAGTTCTATTCTTAGCAAGATATGAAAAGTATGAAGTCTGATAGCCATCCAGACACTTTTCTGACAGTCTGCCAGATGAAAAGAAAATGAAAATCTGGCAGTCCTTTGAGAGGTGCAAGTGGAAACATAACTGCCTTTGGACATCAAGGGTGTGCAACAAGTACTCTCCATTATTAGCATGATCTTGGAAAAAAATGGAAAATGCATAGGCTGATTTAGGGTCACGTCTGTAATAATTTTGGGTATAAAGGAGGGAAACCATATCCTTGTGGAAGACTAAGTAAGGATGTTGTGATGAAACAGCATACAATTTCACTATTTGTCCTACTGAACAAATTGTCACTAAAAACAAGGTTTTCCAAGAAAAACTTCAAGTCAGATGAGGAGAGATGTGACAAAACCAATAAGATTAAGAAGTTTGCTGTTTGGACTACTGACGCTGACTTCCTGATCTAACTGGATAATATCAGGGTGAAGACGTTTGACAACAGATGCAACACTGAAGGCTTGCTCGATGATACAGCTTATGGCATTTAGTCTGATGTTGTACAAGTCAGCAGTGACATTCTCAGGACTGAAGCCGCAAAACACAGAACAGCAAATAAATCTTTGGCGTGCTAGCCTTTGGGAATAGACAAAGGTCAGCTACCTATCCTTACCGAAATGGTGGAATGAGAAATGGCAACAGAAAACCTCACCTAAGCATTGTAAAAAGTCACTGAATCAAACTCAAAGACAAGTGGAATAGGGCCTATCCTTGGTACTGCTGATTTTGGTGTCTAGGGTCTAGAATACAGAATACTGGACACTTCAATGTCAAGTACTGAATTCCTGTTTTACTGCAGACACAAGTACTTTAGAAACTACCAAAGGTGCTGGAGAGAGGATTATGTTTCTATTTAGGCAAGTCAGCTACAGGGTCATTTAAGGATCTCATTGTTAATAAACAGTAGATCTTGAATCTGAACAGGAAGGGCTATGGGTCACTACAATCCTGAAGCTGATCTGTCAAAGATTTTCTATATAAATACAACTACAACTGATCACTCCTATGCCTAATAGTACAGGAAGAAAATTCAGAACAAACTGAACACCTGGAGGGATTCTGACATTTGCTCAAACAAATCACATTACGGAAGTACTTGTCCTGGAAAAGAATCTTCTTCCTGCAATGATCCCTACTGAAATATTATTCAATCTTGATGAGGGGGGTGACTGCCCAAAAGAATAAAAGCAAATAAGTACACACTTTTCCTTCTTTAAACAAAACAAACCACAGCGCAAAATGCAAACCACTATGTGGCAAGACAAATAAAGGATAAAAAGGAAAAAAGCAGTTCACAAATAACTGGTAAATGACCATAAACTCTACAATGATTTTATATATTTTTTATTTACACACATGCACATATATATGTATATATCATTACAACCTAGTGACATCTTTAGGAGCTTCTGCAATCACATCCTACTGCTGCTTCTAGGCATCAAATATTGCTTGTTCATATTTGCATGCATAATTCCAAAACCATGCTACATACAAACTATTAGAAGATTACATCTTAAAGCTTACATGACGGAAGCACAACTGTACTGATATTTGACCTCTATCTAGTACAGCTAAAGATATACTGAATATTTTTTCTATACTATATTTGTACTGCAATAATTTTCATATTTCTCTAAATATCTCAACAATCAAGTGACAGAGACAGAACTGATTAGCCTCCTATGAAAGTTCACAGCTATATGAAGAAAATGCTGCTGGCATGTTCGTGTATGTTGCTTGAATGGTTATGGAGATGATGTAAGCTGTTTATAAATTACAAAGATCATATTTACTGTGGCTTATAAAATCCAATTTAAGACCAAGAATCAAAACGGTCCAACCACTGTAAAGACTACTTTGTGCTGAATAGTTTGTAATATACAGTTTTCTAGTAACACGTGTGATTCCAGAGATATGGGCGTTTGTTTGAACTGTGAGGCGAGAAACTTTTTTTTAAATGCTCAGGTCACAACCATTGGAAGTTAGAGTGCAAACTCGAAACAGCTCCACTGGAGAAAATGAGACGCATACACACACAGTATATATATATATATATATATATATATATATATATATATATATATATATATATATATATATATATAGGTTCATATGTAGGTACTAGGCTATTGGCCCAAGGGCCTACGTAAGCCTAGCCAGCAAGGTACCATAGCTTACGCCACCCAAGAAAGTTATTTTCCTGTGCCACTGTCCAGCAGAGACAGAAGTGATCCCCGGGGTGAATTTCCTATTTCTCATCCACTCATCAAGATTTTTCTTGAAGAGTGCTAATGAAGAACTTTGCTTGACACAGATGGGTAGCTTATTCCAGAGTATAGGAAGTCTCTGGGACAGGAATCTCTCTCTCCAGCGTGTCTTGTTTATTGTGGTGACAAGGTTTAGGTCCCTAGAGTGTATATAGCTTGGAGGGATTGGGATTTCTTTAGGTGTAGCATTTCCAACAGCTCTGGGTTTGACATAGCTTTATATGTTAGGCAGAGATCACCTCAGAGTAGGCAATATGCTACGGAGTAGAGCTGGAGTTTTTTGAGGCGGTCAGTGTAGGCCATTTGTTTGAGGCCAGTAATCCTCTTCGTGAGGTACTTCTGTGGCCTTTCCAGCTGCTGCAGATGTCTTGTGAGGTACATTCCAAAAGGGGCATTGTACTCTATAATGGGTCTAATGAGCGACGAGTAGAGGGAAACAATGACCTCTTTTTTCCTGGATGAGAAACCTTTTATGATGAGGTGTGCCACGCAGAAGGATTTCCTGACTACTATGGCGATGTGACTATCAAAGGAGAGACTACTGTCCACCTGGCTCCCAAGGTCTCTTATCACGCATTCAGTGTTAAGTAGATTGCTGCCTATGTGGTAGTTCATGGGTATAGAGTTTTTACCAAAGGGGTGACACTGCACTTTTTGGCATTGAGCTTGAAGCCATGGCTCTGACACCAGGCATCTGTCTCAGTGAGGCCCTTCTGTAGGATGTCCACATCATTTGGGGACTTGACTATGGCTCCTAGTTTGCAGTCATCTGCAAACTTCATCAGCCAGAGGCCCTCTGTGTTAGCCTGTACTTCAGAGAAGTAGATACCAAACAGGAGAGGTCCCAGGACGGAACCCTGTGGCACTCCACTTGTCACTGCCTTGAGGTCAGATTTGGAGTCTGCAACTTTTACAGTGTGGGTTCGGTCAGTGAGCCAGTTGGTAACCCATCTTATGACGTAGGGATTTAAACCTAGTTTAGCGAGTTTAGCTATAATTTCAAAATGGGGGATGGTGTTGAAAGCCTTGGCGAGGTCAAGATAGGCTGTGTAAACCACCTTACCCTCATCCATGGCTTTGTTGACTACCTCAAAGAAGTCGATCAGGTTTAGGAGGCATGATCTGCCTTTCACAAACCCGAACTGGGTGGGATCCAGAGTTTGGAGGTTACCAATGTCTTTGTTTATGAGTTCCATGATGATACATTCCATGGCCTTGCAGACCAGGCTCGTCAGGCTAATAGGTCGATAGTTCCCGTATCAGTGGTGGCTCCCCTTTGTGGAGTGGGATAACTGTTGCTGTGCACCATTCAGTGGGCACAAAGCCTGATGCAAGGCTATTATTGAACATGCTGCTTAAGTGGGGAGCAAGTTCGTTCTGAATTTTGTGTAAAACGCAGCCTGGGATGTTGTCCGGTCCCATGGATGCTGTGCTTTTGGCTTTAGAGAGAGTACAGCTTTTACCTGCGTAGTTGTGATTACAGAGACTCTGCATTCTTCCGGTATAAATATGGGCCCTTTAGGGGGTGAGAGGGGGGTAAAGTTAGCACTGAACCAATCTGCCAGGATGTTGGCAATATCACTTGGTTCTGCAATTTTCGTGCCTTTGTGCTGTAACTCAGAGCAGATTTGGGTATTGCCATCTATATTCTTGACATAGCTATATAATGCTTTGTGGTTGCCCTTGGATTTAGTGGTGATTTTGTTTTCGTAGCTAGCTTTGGAGGATCTTATAAGGGATCTCAGCTTCTTACTGAGGCTGACCAGGGAGCTCCTCTCTTTTGCAACAGTTTCTTCCTTCTGTTGTAGAGTTTGTTTATGGCAGGGGACCACCAGATTGGCTTCCTTTTTTTGGAGGATAGCATCTTGGTTCGGTTTGGGATAGCACGATCCATGCACTCGTGTAAGTGCTTATAGAGTGCATTTGTGTAGGATTCAGCAGTTGTAACTGTACTGTCCATCTGCATGGGTGTCATGAAGTTCACCACTTCTGTCTTAAGAAGCATGAAGTTGGCTTTGGAGAAATTTTTTACTGTGGTTTCCTTAATGGGGGTGAGGGTGGGATGTGTATATCAAGGGTGATAAGCTTATGGTTGGATCGGACCAACAAGAAGTTGACTTCAGGTGTGGAACACCGGTTACTCATGTTGGTGATGACTAAGTCTAGGATATTGTTGCCCCTGGTGGGGGTGTGGATAGGTTGATCTAGGGCATTGGAGTTTATGAATTCCAGAAATCGTTGAGCTAAGGAGTTGGTACACGAGTAGTTTTCCCAGTTAATGGTGGGGTAGTTGAAGTCGCCTATTAATAGGGTGTTTAGTTGAACCCTAATATTTTCCAGTACATCAAGAAAAGAGGAGTACATACATACACACACACATATATATATATATATATATATACATATGATTGCAGTCTGTATGACTGAACACTCAGTACAGCAAACACTATTTTTAACTTGTTTTCCAGCATGACAGCTGCTTTGCATGCTAGACTGTGGAACAGCAGGGTCTGAGAATATATACATATATATATATATATATATATATATATATATATATATATATATATATATATATATATATATAAATGCGCTCACACACATATGTATACAAAAATAGGGTCAAGTTGTTCAAATGAAAGAAACTTCCAAGTCAGCTGATGAGACTTGCTGACTCATGGGTCGAGACTCCAGAGCAAAGCTGAGACACCGGTGTGTGTGTGTGTGTGTGTGTGTGTGTGTGTGTGTGTGTGTGTGTGTGTGTGTGTGTGTGTGTGTGCATATGTGTGTGCATATGTGCGTGCGTGTGTGTGCATATGTGCATGCGTGTGTGTGCATATGTGCATGCGTGTGTGTGCATATGTGCATGCGTGTGTGTGCATATGTGCATGCGTGTGTGTGCATATGTGCATGCGTGTGTGTGCATATGTGCGTGCGTGCGTGTGTGTGTGTGCATGTGGCCTTTAACTTCAGGTCTCAGAAGAAAGTAACCTTTTGTAAAGATCTTACAAACCTTCTGGTAAGCAAAATGTTAGTGAGTTAAAACCCTGGTGGATATTTGAAATAGCTGACAACTGGATCTTAATGGTGGACTAACTAGAGGCAGCATCAAAGAGAGTAGTCAAAAATTGTAATACTGGGGGAACTGGGGCAGAGAAAGTGTCCAAGTGCCTGCTGAAGGGCCTAAACAGAAAAACTTTTCCAGCTACTTTTATAAAATCTGTTAGTAGAAGTGTACTGTAAAGAAGAGAGAATCTGAATATTCTAGGAGGAAAGGTAGGAAACTCTGGCCATCAACAAAGCTGAAGAAGCCAAGCAATACATTTCAGGAATGCAATGCCTAGGTGAGGCTCACTGGATGGGTAGGATGATGGATCTAGCTTGGATCTGGAAACCAAGGCTGCTACTTGAGGTGAAACAATAGCATTAGGAACCAGAGTTGCCCTGGTCAGAAAATGGCTATAAGGATGACTGAGGCCTTGTAAAGGGATGCTTTCTGAAGGAATCTTGTCACTAATGGCAACAGGGAAAAAAGCATAGAGCAGTCCAGGAGGGCACTAATAGGCTAGAGTGCCCCTTGCTGACTGTCCCTGTCGAGGGATTAGGGCAAAGAAGCTGCTGAATTCAGTGTTGGATGGAGAAGCAAAATGGATGCAACAAGTCTCATCCCAACAGTGGAATATCACCTGTGGTACAGAAGGATTGAGGAACCACACCTGAAGCATACATTTGGTGAGCCAGTCATCCAGGTAGGTGGTCAATCCTGTAATGTGCAATTCTACCAAAGTGCCGTGAAGATATTTGCCCCACTAATGCACTCTTGTGGTTTCTAGGCACAACTGATTCTTACATACTTGCTGATATACCAACCTGATTCTTCCATACTTGCTGATATACTATACTATTGATGTGTTTTCTGTATGGGTAAAGATCACTCCCTGGGGAAGGTAGTCCTAAAGGACCTGCAATGTTAGAAGGAAAGCCCTCATCTCCAGGAGACTGATGTGAAGGCTGACCTATTGTTGAGTCCACATAATTTAGATTGTTCTTCCCAAAAAATGCCATGACCACTTTCCAGTAGCACTTCTCTCATAAATAACTTTTTTTCTGAACCATATACTATGTCTAACAGCTCTTTTTCCATCTGAGCATACATTTTCTGGCAGTAAGTAAAGGCTTTTGACTCAGAGGCAAATGGTTTATGTTTTTGTAGTATTACTGCAACAGTTCTTATCCAGGGTTGTACACACTTAATTCACATGAAAATTCTTCGGTTCAGGTACTTCTGTCCCAAACAGTTTAAGCAATTAAAAATATTTATTTGGTGTTCTTGTCAGTACCATGCAACATCCTGTTTCAATAATTTCCTTAATGGCACCCTTAATTTGGACATATTTCAAATATACTTATTTCTAATCTATTCAGAATTACTTTCCAAAGAAAATGCACCATACTAAAATTCTCACAAGTGCTTGTTGACCTGCTGCTGGGGACATCTGAACCAAAGTTAGGACTCTTATCTCATCTGAAGTCCGTTCACATTTATATTTGACTCATGTATATTTAACATCTGTTAACCAGGTAAGTGGCCTGGTTTACAAACCCTTTTCAGCCATGGCTAAGGCTACAACAGCAAGAGGAAATAAATACATACAATAGCAAGAGGAAATAAATATATACATGAATAGTGCAACACAACCAAAGGATCCTAATCTGAGGGTTATTGATTTTAGACAAACTGGTAGAACTAAAATGTTATACACAAACATGTTTATTTAATATGAACAGTACTTCAAAGTGGAATCCTTATATTTTGAAAAAGTATAGTTGTATAAGTAAACTTGCACTAACAGCAGATGTTAACAATGGCTCCCTGTAGGTAGCTCACTAGCATTTAAAATAGATTCCTCAAAAATAACCTTTCATTTTTTTGTTAACAAATATGCATTATGTAGTATTGATTCACTTTAAACACTTAACTCTACTCCAAGCATGTGGTCCTTTTTAACATTAAAATAACATAATTCTGTGCACATTCAAAATATGTTTTTACCGGGGGGGCGGAGCCTAATGGCTAACAGAGCAGCTTGATTTTGAGCTCTTCATACTCATACTAGAAAATACAGGAAAAACTAAATATATTTAAAAAATTTGGGGTAAATATCGAAGATGAAGTAATTTATAACAAAACTACCAATTTTGAAGAAAAAATTCTGAAATTTTCCTGTCAAATACTACAGAGGACATTCCAAACTGTTTGAAGATGAGTAACTCCTTCACACTCAGACTCTATTATAAAAAAAGAGATGCAACAGATATCTGCTACTTTGCTGGACTTATCGCTAAAAATGGACAGATTTACTGAAAATCTAGAAAGTCTTAAAGATAACTGCCAAAAACAAACAAAAGTTTTTAAAGAAATCTTACAACAGCAACAAATAAAAATATCAGACATTGAGACTTCCTTAAGTGATGTTGATGGGAGGTTAAAAGAAAGTGAACTACATACTCAATTTCTGCTACAACAGAACACTTGGTTAATAAATAAAGTTGATGATATAGAGAATAGAGAAAGAAGGGCAAACATAAGGATTTTTGGTCTTCCAGAGAAATCTGAAGGTGACTACATTATCTCATTCTTGAACTCTTGGTTTCCTGAAGTTCTCGGACTAAAAGAAGGCTTATCTTAAGGGATAGAAAGGGCACACAGAGCTATCGGTAAGCCACTTTCTATTTCTTCTAAATCCGCTCCAAGATCCATAGTAGTTAAATTTCTTTCTTTTATGGATAAAGAGCTTATACCGAGATCTGCATGGAGGAAAAGTCCTGTTCTGTATAAACAGTCATTATTAAGATTTGATAATGACTATTCAACAAGACTTCTGGATATAAGGAAGAAAACATGGCCATTAGTAAAACTTTTAAAACAACATAAAATCAAAGCGCAGCTCTCTTATCCAGCCAAAATAAGAATCCAATATAACAATGACATGAGAACATTCAACAGCATAGAGGAAGCCACATCTTTCATAAAGAATAATAACATAATTCCACTACCTGAAGAAATGGACTGGCTAAATTCATCTTCTTTAAAAAGGGCTCCAGGAAAAAATATTTGGTCGGAGGCAAGAGAAAAAAAGAAACAAATTACTGACAAAAAGAACTCTGATGATACTATTTCTCTCAAAGTATCAACTAAGGTATGATTATAATATATTAAAACTAAAGTCTTTAATACACTAGTATAAAGCAGTTCTTTTTTTCTTTTTTCTTTTCTTACTTGTTTAGTTTAATATAATACTTAAATGTTAGTATAAAGCCCTGAAGTATATACTTATTCTCTATTTACTTATTCTCTAAATACTTATTCTCTATTTACTTATTCTCTAAATACTTATTCTCTATATACTTATTCTCTAAATGCTTGAAAACAATAACCACTGAAGTCTACTAGACATTCTTTTTATTTTGTCACTAAGCTTTTAATATAAACTGCCCTTTTAAATGGTTTTCTACAACTACTCAGTTGATAAATTAAGGCACTTTCAATGCCTGAATAAATATCATTTTTAGTAATCACATTTATGTTATTTTAAAGTGCACATTCAAAATTCATTGATTTATTTTGATGTAGAGTATTGTGATAAAAATGTTATACAATAGAATCACTCATGAACATTTTAGATGTATTCAGTATATTACTGTATTATTTGAAAGTAAAAAACATCCACGAGCCTTCTGCTCAGTTATTTTTAGTTTCCTTATCTAAAAAGTTGTTCACCGCTTCATACATAGCACGTGACATATTTAACTGTACATAGATGTAATTTAAGTTACTGGCCAGAAGACAGCGTATAAATACACACTATTGCAGAGTTTTCCTTTTTAACACTGCTGTCTCTTTTTTATACAAGTGTTTGGTTACTAGAATAGTGCAAAATAATAATTTATTTAAAAGTGCACATTCAAAATTCATTGATTTAATTTGATGTAGTGTATTGTGATAAAAATGTTATACAATAGAATCACTCATGAACATTTTAGATGTATTCAGTATATTGCTGTATTTTTTGAAAGTAAAAAACATCCATGAGCCTTCTGCTCAGTTATTTTTAGTTTCCTTATCTAAAAAGTTGTTCACCACTTCACACATAGCACGTGGTATATTTAACTGTACATAGATGTAATTTAAGTTACTGGCCAGAAGATGGCATGTAAATACACACTATCACAGAGTTTTTTTCTTTAACACTGCTGTTTCTTCTCTATACAAGTATTTGATTACTAGAACAGTGCAAAATAACAATTTATTCAAAAGTGCACATTCAAAATTCATCGATTTAGTTTGATGTAGAGTATTGTGATAAAAATGTTATACAATAGAATCACTCATGAACATTTTGGGGTGTCCAACCTTTTCAGTTGCAAGGGCCGCATTGAGTGAACAGAAATGGTCTAGGGGCAAACGGCAAGTGAGGACAAAAAAAAAAAAAAAGGTCTCACATAAAGTGAAGCAAAAAAAAAAAAAAAAATGGCGCGTCGTAAACTAAAGAGCAAAAGACCACAGGTATATGCGGACTCATACAAAGTCGGTCCACTGGCTGTATTGTAGGTGAATTTGAATAATAAATAAATTAATAAATGCATAATATTTGCCCTAAAATTCATTATCTCATTCTAATTATTAAAAAAACAGTTAAATCTAACATCTTAGTTTAACATCAAAGTTTTATTTGTAAAAAAAATTAACAGGTACGAACCTTTCAATTTGTATGAGATCATACCTGTGATTTTGCTGGTTTCCTATAGATGTCCATGTCTTCCATCATCTTAATATAAATTCCTCCAAGGACCTCTATGGAGAGCATTCTGTTTGCAGTATTCATAAATGTTTGTTTGTGTCTTTCGGCTTTTCCTGGTTAGGGGTCACCACAGCGGAACTCCGCTCCGCTAATGATTGGCAGTAGATTTTTACATGCTGGCTTGCCTGGCCTAACGCACAACCTTCAACGAAGGAATGCCCATTCACGCATGTCGCCACACGGAAGACGCTCTGAGAATCGAACGGGCAACGTCTAACTAACATGCAAAAATACTACAGAAAAGTCATCTTATCTAATATGCAGATGCAAATGGCTTAGGCATCATTTTATCATATGTGAACAACCTCAAAATCACCACTAAGCTTCAAGATGACAAAGTGCAGCACTGAATACACGGGTTTACACTTGCTCCATTCCCACCTGCCTATCTGCATCATGACTATCTCAAGTATGTCTGTTTGAGTTATTACTGTGCACCTTGAGAGACTAGTTCAAATCATATTACCTCCCACTATTACATGATTGCAATATCAGATTCCAGGTTAGACTGACTTAAACGTATGCAGCCTCTGATGCCATGCAACAAATGCTTCATGCTTAATGACAATCACTTTCTTTTATCATTTACTGATACTACCTGTGAGCAGTAAAAATACTTGCTAAATTTGAAGTCTGACCTCATACTCTTCTAAATATTAATGCTGTTTGAGACCCTGCAAAAGCTTAGTATCAACCTATGAACCTATGAACCTTATATGCTGTCAACCAGTATAAACCTGAAACACCACCATTCTAGACCTGGAGATAAGTAACATAAAACACAGGTGCCTAGCTATGGGAAATAAAAATATGTTTTTAAAAACAGAACAACCACCACCTCCCCCCACACCCATTAATGGTTGATCAGTATCTGAAAGTGAAGAGGGCAACCTACTTAAAGTGAAAACACAAACTGGACACTCTTTTAAATTTAGTCATCCCCTAAAGTACAGTTTTGTACCTACCATAAATGTAGATGTTCGAAGATCCACATTGCTGCAGTCCTAACACTTGGGTAGTCCGCTGTCCCAGTCGGCCCGAATACCAAAGTATAAGGCTGACGTCGGTCAAGGCGCATTAGTCTGACGTCAGGACGTCAGGGTACAAATGCGCATGACCGACGTCATATCCTCAGTCTTTTCTTGCCCCAGATGTCAGAAGACCCTAAAAAGATAAGGGCAAAACCAAAAAACACCAAACACTCCTGTACCAAATATATGTACAATATATACAAATTTACAAAGTACAACCCCACCCACACAACCACCCCTAAACACAGAGGGAAGGAGGGAGGGTAAATTGGACTGCAGCAATGTGGATCTTGAACATCTACATTTATGGTAGGTACAAAACTGTACTATGTTCTTCATCCCACATTGCTGCAGTCCTAACACTTGGGTAGAATCCCAAAGCAGAGGTAAGGGAGGCTGGCAAATCATAAAGAAGCTGGAGCTGTCAACATGCCCTGCAAAATAGCCGTGGCAAAACCAGCCCTAGATTTAGAGTAGAGAGGAAGGTGGTAATGCTTAGAGAAAGTATGCACTGAACTCCAAGTAGCTGCCTCCAAAATATCCTTAGTTGCCACCCCCTTAGAAATGCTGTTGAAGTGGCAGTAGCCCTAGTGGAATGAGGCCTAATCCCAGCTGGAATCTCCTTGCCATGATGGGAATAACAAAATGCAATGCAAAACCCAATCCACTTAGAAATAGTTTGTTTTGACACAGGCTTGCCCTGAGAACTCAAAGCAAAAGAAACAAACAACTGCTGAGACTGCCTAAAATCCTTAGTCCTGCTTAAATAATAACGCAACTGCCTGTGTACATCTAAAGTGTGCAAAATCTTTTCCCCTTATTTTGGGGATCTGCATAAAAAGTAGGCAAATGAATAGTTTGGTTTAAAGCCACACTAGAGACCACCTTAGGCATAAAGGAAGGATTAGTACGTAATGATACCCTATCCTTATGGAAAATCAAAAGGCTCAACCGCCATAAGGGCCTGCAATTCAGAAACCCTTCTTGCAGAAGTAATGGCCAACAAAAAGCAGTCTTCCATGACAAGTATTTCAATTCAGCAGTAGCCGAGGCTCAAAAGGTTGTAGAGTAAGTTTCTCCAACACAAAATTGAGGTCCCAAGCAGGAGTAGGAGCTCTACGTGGGGGTCTTATATTCTTTGCCCCTCTAAGAAATTGCTTGAACAAAGGATGAGAAAACAATGGTGGGTCACAATCATAGTGAGCTGAAATTGCTGCAGCATGAATCTTAATGGAAGAGAAAGACAACCCTTTGTCCAATAACTCAGTAAGATACTGAAGAGCCACACTCAAATTAGGCTCAGAAACCTCCAAATCCTTTGCTGCACTCCAAAATAAAAATCTCTTCCATTTTTCTGCGTACACTTTCCTTGTACTAGGTCTTCTGGCTTCCATAATCACATTCAAAACTTGTTGAGGAAGTTGAGACCTGCTGTGGTTCAAAACAGAATATGCCAGGCTGTTAGATGAAGAGAGTGAAGCTTGACATTGAGTAGATGACCGTCCCTCTGAGACAATAGGTGTGGAATCAAAGGTAAAGGCCATGGAGGCTTCCTTACCAGACTCCTCAGTAATGGGTACTAGTGTTGCCGAGGCCAATCTGGAGCTATTAAAATCATCCTTGGCTTGTCTTGTCTGACCTTTAGGAGTACCTTTGGGAGGAGAGGCAGAGGTGGAAAGGCATACACATGAAGATTTTTCCAACTGAAAGAAAGAGCATCCACTTTCCAAGCTGTGTGATGAAACCTTTTCGTGCAAAACTTTGGCAGCTGGTGGTTTAACGGAGAAGCGAACAGATCTATGTCTGGAGTTCCCCATGACACTGTCAATTTCCGAAATACATGAAGATCCAGTTTCCACTCGTGGGGATCCATGATTTGCCTGCTTAACACATCTGCTAAGGAGTTCTGTGCTCCCGGCAGAAACCTTGCCTGAAGATTTAGTTGCAAGCTGAGCGCAGTCTCCCACAAAATCATTGCTTGCCTGCATAGAGGATAAGAATGTGTTCCCCCTTGTTTGTTGATGTACCACATGACAGTTGCGTTGTCTGTTAGAATCAACACCTGCCCTGGAAGAAGTAACTCCTTGAAAGCGATTAATGCAAACTGGACTGCTAACATCTCCTTCATGTTGATATGTAGATGCTGTAGTCTGGCAGGCCACTTGTCTTGTATCCACTTTCCATTCAGATGAGCTCCCCAAGCTATGTCTGAGGCATCTGTCGTTAGAATCTGACTCGCCTCTGGCCGGGTCACAGAGAGTCCCTTGTTTAGGTGACATTCCTGAGCCCACCACAAAAATTCCTTTTGAATGCAAGGTATTATTTGAATGACGGTGTCCAAATCCTGGCAGTGCTGTGTCCATACATTTTTGAGATACCATTGTAGCTTCCTCATATGCAGTTTGGCATTGGGAAGCACCAGAATACAAGATGCCATGAACCCTAAGGCTTGAAGGACTGTCCTTGCAGTCAGCCCGGACTGAAGAGATAGTTGATGAAAGTAAAGGGAAAGATTCTTTTGTTTGTCCGGGGTTAAAAAGGCCATCTGGGTTGCTGTATTCAGTCTCACACCCAGAAAGCACATGTCTTGAGAGGGTACTAGACTGGACTTTATTTCGTTCACAGAATACCCTAGGCATCTTAGCACTGCTATCACATATTCCAAATGCTGAAACAGGTCTTCCTTTCTTGAGCCAGAATCAGGCAGTCGTCCAAGTAAGGATAGATTTGTATTCCTTTTAGCCTGAAGTAAGCTATCACTGGAGCCAGAACTTTTGTGAATACTCTGGGCAGTAGATAAGCCAAAGGGCAATGCAGAGAACTGATAATGGGAATTCCCAGCTCGAAAACGCAGATACTTCCTGCAACTTAGTCTGATAGGCACATGAAGGTAAGCCTCCTTGAGATCTAAAGTTACCATCCAGTGATCTTTTCCCAGCAGAGGTAAAAGCTGTTGTAACGTCAACATTTTGAACTTGGGAATGTCCAGATAAGTGTTGAGGATAGATAAATCCAAAATTGGTCTCCACGTGTTCCCCTTTTTTGGTACTAGGAACAGGCGAGAATAAAATCCTAGGCCTCTTTCTGGCACAGGAACCGGCTGAATGGCCCCTATTTGGAGTAACAGAGAAATTTGCTTGTGAGCCTCTTTTCTTTGTAGAGGAGGAATGTCTGGCATGCCTTTGAAAGGAGGCAAGGTATGGAAATAAAACCTGTAACCGTGGTGAATGATATCCAATACCCATCTGTCGTGGGTAATTAAACTCCAATTTTCTTTGAAAAGTGCCAGCCTTCCTCCCAAAGGTGCTGCCAGACGAGAAGGTTCTGGCAGCTGAAAAGGCAGGTCATTGGGTCTGTTTACGAAAGGACTGACCCCTGCCCTCACCAGAAGACTGAGCAGGTGAACTCCTGTTCTAGGCCTAAAAGAACCTTGAGCTCTGCCCCTACCACGTCTAGACCTACCCCTAGACTGGGAATCATAAGAAGAATATGTCCACCCCTTAGTAGGCCAATTTCTACTAAACTTCGGAGGCTGAACCTGCAAAAATCTTTAACAGTCTGCATAGACTTAGCCTTGTCCTCCATTTTCTTTAAAACTGCTTCCACAGGCGAACCAAACAACACATCAGATTGCAACGGAGCATCTAAAATCCTTGTCTTAACATGCTCAGCCAAATTCTGATCCCTCAGCCAGGCGTGCCTGCGAAGAACAGAACCAGTGGCAGCCACCCTCGAAGAGGCCTGTACAGCATCAAAACCACATTGCAAAGAATGCTTACCCACCTGTTCAGAAACATGAACTAAATCCTGCAACTCTTTACACTCAATACCTTCCGCCAGAGCATCCACCTTAGACTTCAATTGTGAAAGGAGATAATTTTGGTATTTTAACATGTGGAATTGGCAATTCAAAGCCCTCATGGCTAAAGTGGAAGAAGTATACACCTTCTTTCCCCATCTATCCAAAGCCCTTGCCTCTATCAGGAGGAACAGGATTTTTAACAACAGAAGCCTTAACACCTTTAGGCCCTTGAGAAACAGTTTCTGGGTCTGCCCTAGGACTCTTAAAAAGATACTTATGAGCTTCGGGCACCCTATAATACCTATCCGGTTTAACTGGAGCAGGAGGCAAAGAATCAGGGTTCAGGGAAGCCTCTGCAAAAACATCTTCCACCACATCCAGAACAGGAGGTATAGCCAAAGGCCTATGCTGGGGTAGAAACAAAAATTCCCTAAGCCTTTTCCTGGAATCAGAGAAATCTTGACCTTCCCATTTAAAATGCTCCCTCATGGAATGAAGAGTCTCTGAAAAAGAAAAATCCTCAGGAGGAGAAGCCGAAGGGGTAGAATCATCCACATCAGAATCAGAATAAGGAGGAAACTCCTGCAAGTCTTCAGTCAAGACTCAGAAGCCTCGAACACTGCTCAAAACTCTCAAGCTCAGGTTCCACCCTAGGCCTCTTATCAGGAGGGGGCATAGAACCTCTAATCATAGTAATCAAATCTTCTGCCATTTTAAGCATATGTTTCTTAGGCAGAGACCCTGAAGAACTAGGAGAAACACCCACTGAAGTTAAACCTGGCCTGCCTCTCAAGAAGCCTTGGAAACAGAAGGGAGGGCCTAACCACCTTAGGAAGGGAGGGAGAACAGCTACCTGAGAAGCCCCCTCAGCCTGGCCTACCTCCTGAGAGGACACATCTTGTAACAGTAAAGTCTCTCCCTGAGACTCCAAAGAAACTTCTGGCAGAACCTCCGGCTCCACCGAGCCCTCTAAAGAACCGACGTCCGGGACAGACGGTTCTTCCAACCTAGGCTTTGCTGCTTTGTCCTTGCGCTTTTTAGAAGAAGCGGGCGTCGGAGCATCCGACGGCATTTTATAATTACAACGCTTCCCAAAAACTAACCTGGCAAAGTCTAATCTTCTCTTTATAGTGCGTTTGTTAAATCTAGCACAAGAGCGACATCCAACAACGTCGTGCTCAGGCCCTAAAGCAAGGTATACACAAGGTATGGTAATCCCTATGAGGTATCTGTTTCCCACAAGAAATACAGTTATTCACTTTTTCTGACATCCGGTTAAATACTGAGGCAAGAAAAAAACAAAATATTCCCCAACGGGGTACTTAGCCAACTTTGATTCGGTCTGAAACTCAGACTTCAGAAAATTTCAGAACGCCAACCTGCACTCGCAATACTGCTTCTGCATCGGACCATGCGGCAAAAAAGACTGAGGATATGACGTCGGTCATGCGCATTTGTACCCTGACGTCCTGACGTCAGACTAATGCGCCTTGACCGACGTCAGCCTTATACTTTGGTATTCGGGCCGACTGAGACAGCGGACTACCCAAGTGTTAGGACTGCAGCAATGTGGGATGAAGAACATCAACATTCTTACTTGTTGTACAGAACAATTATTCCAGATACAGGGCACTATTCCCAATTACCACGAGGAGGCTCAAAAGGCAAATGATACCCTTGACTATTAAATGAGATAATATCATTCATTGGGTAGAGAAACTAAGCACTGGAGAGAGGACGAAATCTCATGACAATCAACCAAATATATATATAGAACAAAAAGACAGTCAGAATAGCAACTATTTCAACCAAAGTAACCTATCTCAGGGAAAAACAACTAACACCACCAAGTCTGCTCTCTTGGAAAAAATAAAACAATTAATTTGGAAGGCCATGGGCACTAGAATTAATAGTTAATGATTCAGGAGCCATCATGTAATTAGCCAGATTTGTAAAAAAATACAGAAAATTTCTGCTGTCAACGCAACAAATAATAGTAAACCAACTACCTTATGTGCAAAACTCCATTCAGCAGTAAATAAACCCCATTCAGCCCAACTTATATCTTTTGGCTGCTATTACCCTTCCCCTTTCAATTTAAAGAAAAAAAATAGTAGCAAAGTGCACTTTGAAACTCTTACAAGAATAATATTCAAAAACAAGGACAACATTCTGCAAACTCCATTCAGCTTTTCAGAGAATGGCTGCTTCATTGATAGTAAGACCATTGCCACTTATAGTCAAACAACGTTTTGCTGCAGAAATATTTCTGACCCATTTAAGATCACTTTAATACTGTCTATATAGCTTAGCTTACCTTTTACTGCTGTAGAATTGATGTTGTAGTCAGTGTGTAAAATAAATAATAAATCCACTTTCTTCACCGCGATCTCACTCCTTCCTTCACCGCAAATGAAAAAAACGACCGAACGGTGTTTTGGCGCATGCACATACCAGCTGAAAGACGCTGGCAAGAAAAAAAATGTGAAAAAAGTAATTTTGCGCATGCGCAGAATAGCTGAAGGACGCGGACGTGAAAACACATGGAAAAAAAGTTAAATTTGAATTTAAGGGTCGCGGGCCGCATGGAAGAGCTCTGGGGGCCACATGCGGCCCGCGGGCTAGACACTCCTGTTTTAGATGTATTCAGTATATTACTGTATTATTTGAAAGTAAAAAAAAAAACATCCACGAGCCTTCGGCTCAGTTATTTTTAGTATCCTTATCTAAAAAGTTGTTCACCGCTTCATACATAGCACACGATATATTTAACTGTACATAGATGTAATTTAAGTTACTGGCCAGAAGATGGCATGTAAATACACACTATTGCAGAGTTTTCCTCTCTAACACTACTGTTTCTTCCCTATACAAGTATTTAGTTACCAGAATACTGCGCTATCACTGCCTGAATAAATATTGTTGTTCTTGGTGAATGCTTTTATGTAGCTTAGAGGTACACATTTACAATTTGTTAATTTGAATTAATGTAAAGTATATTAATGAAAATATTATAAAATGGAACCACTCGTGAACATTTTGGGAAGCATCTAGAACATTAAAGTATTATCTGAAGGTGGACAGTATTCATAAGCCTTCTGCTCGGCTTTCTCAGTTTTTTTGTCTGAAAAGTTCTTCACCGTCCACATTCATAAGTACGCGATATATCCTAGCGTGTTTAGATGCAATTTAAGTTACTGATCACAAGATGGCGTGTAAACACGCACTATCGCAGAGTTCTTTCCTTAACACCGCTGTTTTGATTACAGTAAAGGAAGCGTTTGCTTCAATTATTCTCACACTTCATATATTCTTTCGTATTTTATTAAAAATTTATGGTTTATTATCAATCTCAGTTAATATCTCATGCAAGTATAGCGTTAGATCTGCTTTGAAGACAACGCTATTATAACAAGAAAGATAGTGAATCATTTAAATACTGTTGTATCTTAGTGGGTGTCTGGTAAAAGTATAATACATGCGCTCTGTGAACACATCTAACCGACAATGGGTTAGATGAGTTTCTTATAGTTGTTAAGTTGTACAGAAATGGAAGAAGAGGGAAGGAAAAGGGAAGGTGAAGATCCTGAGTGTCAGCTTACTGGGAATTATACTTTCATTTATCTAAAGATTGCTTTATCATACTTGTTATTGTATAAAAGAAGTACTATACGTAAAATGTTTATTATAAATGATTAGTTATGGGACAAGAGTGCTATTGCACCATCATAAAGGTAGATTTCCTTTGCAAGTATAATTCTAATTTTGACCTTTCTTCTTTCTGTTTTATAGTTTTAACATATAAGTTGAGACCCTTTGCTAGTTACCAGACGTTCACTACATTTGTGATTAGCAGAAGTCAATATTCTGATATGTGTGATCTTTAAATTGAATTTAATAGAGAAAATCTTATGAATAATAACTTACTAATAACAGAACTACAAAAGATCACATATAAGTAATTTAGGAGTGAAATTTTTTTACACATTTTATTAATTTTAGATTGTGGAACTATCAGAGTTATAAAACTGACATTGACTGAAGAATGAGAAAATGCTTTAATGTAAAGCACTATAAATATTGCTTTAATTCTAACTGTTATTATATTAAATCTTATAAATGAATATTATTGTCTGTAAAGACTTTAATTGGTTTTGATAAAGTGGTTAGCTATATGTCAATTAACTTCACTGTGCTGATGTAATACCTTATATAGATCTAAAAATATGTAAAAAAAAACCTCTTATTTTAAAACAGTATCTATCTATCATACTCACTCTACTTCTTTTTATTATTAATAACAATGTTAAATATCACTAATGACAATTAATGATCTGACATTTGCTAATATATTATTTACAATTGGTAATTTGCAAAAATTTCATAATATTAATGAAAAATGAACATCTAATATATTGTTAAAGTAATTAACAAATGTCTTATTTAAAATTGTTTGCAATTTGAAATATCTCATTTCAGAATCTAATTAGTAATGAACAAAACTTCACAGACTAGTTATATATATATATATATATATATACACTCTATAAAACCAGCTCTGAAAAAAAGAAGGAACATTAATGTTAAATATAGATAGAATAGGCTCATATCCCATCATGTTTTGTTGAATGTGTAATATAAATGTGTATATATTTGGTCATATTATCAATGCTATAGTTTTTATAGATACATTTTTACAGTTTTTTATTTTTATATATCTATTTGATAGATTTTGTTTTTACATAGATGTTACAGAAGCAATGTTTTTAATATTTATGTTGATATGAAGTATATCTAATTGCAGGTAATATATGAACTACTACAAGATGATATATTCTTCTTATTTAATGTATTGTTCTAAATTGTTTGATTGAATCAATTAATGATTTTATAATGCATATATAAGGGAATCATGGGTAGCAGTGATTTGATCTGATGAAGCTCATTTTTGGGTGAAAGCGCTTATCAACTGCAGCAATCTGTGTATTGTATTTGTAGTTTGCAATACTGTGGATTAAAGCCTTACGTACAGCTGATGTGTTCCTGGTTATTTGATCTGTTGTACTCGATCACTCAACATTGACTTTGGTTTACATTTCTTATATATATCCGAGTGATTGGGAGTACTTCTATCTAAAGGCATATTTTGATACTTTTTACTGCTGTTTATTTAATCGTGCCTTGATAGGAGCAGATCAGTCAACGAAAACAACGTATTTATCGTATTTATAGTATACACAACAGGTATACATACGAGATGCAGAGAGAATTGAATTGCATTGATATAGAGCTTGATTACGAGCCCCGGGGTGTAGACCTGGGCTCATCAGCTCTATTGGTGAAAAGATTTGAGCAGCAGTTACAGTGTTCGAGGGTTGCATCTTGGCAGCTGAGCAACTCGCCGCATAGTAATGATGACAATGCGCCGACCGTGGATTTGGAGAGACTGCAACACATGCTGGACAAGTTAGAGAAAGACTTTGGACGTCTGAAGCGGTTGCAGACGCAACGGATGCATTTTCAATACTGCTTGGAGCACCGGATAGCGCCAAGAGGTCTCCGTGTTTTTAATATGCCGAACCAGGGGGAACAACATCCTGAGTTGATGATGAGGTGGCAGCAAATTAATTTAGAGGTCAGTAGGCAGTATATGCAACTGCTGATTGACTATTTTTTGCCTGAGGAAGACGATTTAATAACGAACATTAAAACACAGAGATCGGACATTTTTTCTATGTATTCTGATACGCTGATTATGCCTCTGTTTGAGAGTTTACTGGATGGCGTTTCGGCGCTTGAACGTAAACTTCTCCAGCAGAAACAAAATAAGATTAGACGTGACCATAGAGATTTCTCGATGGGTCACGTCTTTGTATGGCCAAGATATGGCGATAGGGATGTGACTGAAGTTGTTGATAGGCATAATGTATTGAATAGTGAAGTTAATAACAGTAAATCTGTCCCTGTTTCTGATACAAATGCCATTACGAACCAAGGCATAGGTTCTGCTTCAGACTTAAAAGATAATGCTGTTGTTCATGATAGAACACAAGGAATAGGTGGCGATACCAATAATATGTTGGATAGAGTATCAGATAGAATATCAAATAGGTTAACAGGTGGATCTGTAGATACTGAGGATGTGATCAGTATCATACATGCTGATAATGATACAGTGAATAGTAATGATATAATAGCACAGGGAGTTGCACACAATGGGTCTATGGAAATGAATTTGTATCCTAAAGTCCAGGTTGTGAACAAGTTGCCGAACCAGGACATAATAGCTGATGATAGGGTTGTTAGACCCAAGTTAATGAATGGAAGTATGAACATGATAGACACAGGCAAAGGAGAGATTCCTTTTCCTTTACCTGTGAGGAAGGACAAAGGTATGAAGAGGGGACGATCCTTAAGCAGAGGGCGACAAAAAAGGAAGGCCTCAGAGGAGTTCCATCCGCAGCATACTATAAAGAAAATGTGGAGGAACAAGATAGGACAATGAGTATAATGGGTACGCTCACGAAGAATGATAGTACACATGTTGATAACTCGCTGGTGTGTAATATATCTAGCTATGAGCTAACACAACATGAGATAAATTTATTGAACAAATGACTCAATTTTATTCCTAGTGGACATAGTAACCTAGCTGACACAATATTGGATACGAGAATGTTCTGTCGGAACTTAATGTTGAGAATACTGTTTCGGAATAATAATGTGAATACTGATACTGGGAATGGAACATCATTAGGATTTAAAAGGTTAAGTAGCTTCACACCGATACATCACCCACTTGTTGAGGCTTATCTGAAGTTAACCGAAGATGAGTTGCATAAATATTTTAGTGGCAACTTACATATTAAGAACAAGGATAATCTTAGTAGAAAGGAAAGAGAAAGCTTACGGAATTTACAGATGAATGAAGCAGTAATAATTAGACCAGCTGACAAAGGGGGACAAGTTGTGGTTATGGACACCGCTTGCTATAGAACAGCTATGCTGAAATTATTGAATGATAAGTTTTATTTAAGAATAGATGAAGGTGTAGTGAATAAGATTATTTTAGAAGTAGGGAATATTCTACTTGATATATTTAATGGTGGTATCATTGACAAGGAATTGTTCGATTATCTTAAAATTCCGAACCCATTGGTTCCTTTGATACAAGGTTTTCCAAAGATACATAAGAGTGTCAGTGACCCACCCATGAGACCAGTAGTATCTGGACAGGGTTGGGTCACTGAACACATTTCTGTATATATTGAGAAACATTTACGTCCTGTGTTGAACAATAATTCTACAATACTCAGAGATTCAAAGCAGTTCCTGCTTGATCTATATGATTGTATGAATAGGAGAGTGAATGATGATGAGTTGATATTGGTTACATTTGATATTCAATCGTTATTCACTGTACTACCCAATGGTTTGGGCATTACATATATTAGAGAATATCTATCCGAGCATAGCACATACACACTGGTTCTGATAGACTTATTGATACACTTGTTAGACATAGTTTTGGGAAATAATATCTTTATGTTTAATGATTTGTTATATAAACAGCAAGCTGGTGTTGCCATGGGCACGCCATGTGCAAACAGCTATGCGAATATGTTTTTAGCTCATTGGGAGAACGAAGTATTATTTAGAACTGATGAATACATACGATCTGTAGCATTCTACAGACGCTTTGTAGATGATGTGTTTATGTTATGGAGAGGGGATGTTAGTTCATTGAAGGAATTTCTTGGAATGATTAACAATCTAACCGATTTTTTGGTTTTTACAATGAGCTATTCAACTCATAGAATAGATTTTTTAGACTTATTCATTGAAAAACTAGACAATGGCCTATTGAACACCGGAGTCTATCGAAAGCCTTGTCACCACAATACTATATTATCAAGGTATAGCATGCATCCGAATTATATATTCAATAACATTATCAGAGGACAAGGTATGCGTGTTTCTAGACTTAATGCCACCAATACAGGTTTTGAAACAGGTATTAACGATCTAAGAGAGACTTGCAGAAAGGGGATACAGTGCTAAAGAGATCGATAATCAGCTTAGTGATATACAAGAACTTAGGCAAGGTAGAGCAGCACCATATTATGGACCCAGACCGGAGAGGGAAGAGAACCCACGAACTATAAGAAATGAAGTTAAGTTTTCTTTACCATATACCAATGATCACATGGTTCTTAGAAATATAATCCATAAGCATTGGTCAATATTATGTACAGATGATGGGATTAGACAAGTGGTAGGTGAGGAACCAAGTTTCCTGTATAGGAACAAATTGAATCTTAGAAGGCTATTATGCTATTCTAAAAAGGATGGACGACAAACAGGACTTAATTACACCAAGGCATGTGGGCACTGTAACCAATGTATCTATATTGATAATGATACAGTATTTTTACATCCAGACTCACATGTACAGTTCAAGACCCAAGTAGAGGCTACGTGTGTTAGCATGAATGTTGTATATCTGGCAGTCTGCCAGATATGCAATGCATTCTATGTGGGTAAAACAAATCGCCAGTTTAAGGATAGAATACGTGAACATACATATCACATGAGAAAAGGCAATACACACAATGCGTTAGCTAAACATGTGGTTGAGTTAAATAATTCACATTCTTTTTTGTTTAGGGTCTTAGAACAAATAAAACCTAATATCAGAGGTGGTGACATTAGGAACCACACAGAAGATAGAGAAAGTAAGTGGATTATGAGATTAAGGGCTGATAGAGGCTCAGGCTTGAATGAGAGAGCCTCTATAAAACCAGCTCTGAAAAAAAGAAGGAACATTAATGTTAAATATAGATAGAATAGGCTCATATCCCATCATGTTTTGTTGAATGTGTAAAATAAATGTGTATATATTTGGTCATATTATCAATGCTATAGTTTTTATAGATACATTTTTACAGTTTTTTATATTTATATATCTATTTGATAGATTTTGTTTTTACATAGATGTTACAGAAGCAATGTTTTTAATATTTATGTTGATATGAAGTATATCTAATTGCAGGTAATATATGAACTACTACAAGATGATATATTCTTCTTATTTAATGTATTGTTCTAAATTGTTTGATTGAATCAATTAATGATTTTATAATGCATACATAAGGGAATCATGGGTAGCAGTGATTTGATCTGATGAAGCTCATTTTTGGGTGAAAGCGCTTAACTGCAGCAATCTGTGTATTGTATTTGTAGTTTGCAATACTGTGGATTAAAGCCTTACGTACAGCTGATGTGTTCCTGGTTATTTGATCTGTTGTACTCGATCACTCAACATTGACTTTGGTTTACATAGGTATATATGTTATTTACATAATAAGTGTATCTTGTTCTCTGGTTTTAGTTTTCATTTTTTTGAGGAGTTCAATTTAAAGCAACATTTCCTCATTAATGCAACTATTATTATTGAGGGTAAATCTGTTTGAACTTTTAAGTCCAAACAGATTTGAGGTGCTAGACACTTCATGTTTGGGATTTAGAATGGTAAAATCATTAATTGTTTATTCAATTTATGTTAACGCAATGTTTTTCAGCTTTTTCATTTTTCAGTGGTCCAATTTGAAATTTTTTTTAAGCATAAATAGAAATAAATATATTCATTTCAAAATAACTTTTAAAAGAAAGGATAAATCTAATACTCAAAACACATTAACTTCCAAGGTAAAACAAAATGTCAAGAACAATCCAAAAGTACAAATAAGTACTTAAAAAAATGGCAGATACAACTTTATTATCTAGAAATATTAATGGTTTAAATAATTCTATAAAAAGGTCGAATTTTCTAAGATATTTGAAATTACAAAAAGCACAAATCATATTTATACAAGAATCTCATTTTAAAAGAGATGATAATTTCACATGGAAACCTAGTGACTATCTAATTCTTTCTCACTCCCTTTACAAAAAAAAAACAAGAGGAGTTATAATTTTATGGAAAAAAAGTGTAGTTATTCCTCAGATCATTTACAAACACGAAGATAAAGGGTTAATATCAATTTGTAATAATAAAATATCAAAATAGAATTTGGACTTTAATAAATATTTACTGGTTTCCTGGAATAGGATGGTCTACGGTTAAAAAACACATAGAATTAATTAACAAAGTAAATAAAGGTATGATAATAATGGGGGGAGATTTCAATTGTATTCTAGATAACTCTGAAACAACTAATAAAAGAAAGTTACGCCTCACACTCGTAAGTAAATATTTCAAGAGATGGTCAGAAAGCTTAAATCTAATAGATACATTTAATTTTAAAGATTCTAACTCATTAAGTTACACACATAGCGATTATCGCTTTAATACTAAAACAAGAATAGATAAAATATTGGTCTCCTCTGATTTAAACAGTAGGATAACAAATTTTTCCATTATCCCATGTCCCCTTTCAGATCATAATGCCTTAATTCTTAAACTACAAATTGATTTCAAAAGATTAAACACTATAACTAGAATACCAGCTTACATCCTTAAATTAAAAGAGTTTAAACCTTGGCTAGATTCAGAAATCAAATATTTCTTAGAAACAAATCCTATTAACGATACAAATAATATAATAACTTGGGATACACTCAAGGCTTTTTTGTATGGCAAGATTATAGTATGGTTTAAAAATAAAACAAAGGAATGGGAATCTGAATTGCATAACATACAAAAACGAATAACACAAATAAATACAAGTTCTTATGATGTAATAGATTCTCAGGAAAAAAAAGAAATTATAGATTTAAATAAAAAATACAATGAATTCCTCACTCATAAAACAAATCTAGCTTTGGAAAAACTAAAATTTGCTTCAATGTCAACTTCTCCAAAACACTTACATAATCTAGCAATGAGAATTAAAAAGCAGAACTTAGAAAATAACATCATAAATATAATACATGAAGGAAAAGGGAAAAAAAAAGGTATCTGATGTGAATGATATTCTTGAAGCTTTTAAGTTCTATTATGCTAAGCATTATGGAAATAATGATAATAATATTTTATTTTCAGATCAGAAATTTAATAGTTCCTTAATAAAAAAAACTACCTGACCAATTAAAAGTAGAAATGGACAAGCATATCTCCATAAAATAAATAAAAGATATAATTAAAGTAAGTAAAAACAACAAATCACCAGGAATGGATGAAATAATGGAATTATATAAATTTTTTCCAAATTCAGCAATTTCTCTACTTCATAACATGCTAAATGATATTCAAACTCAAATGATTACTCCACCATCCTGGAAATTTTCACTAGTTACCCCTATAAAAAAAGATAAAAGCGATCCATCCCAATGTAGTTCATATAGACCTATCTTTCTGCTTAATAATGATTATAAAATCTTTATGTCTATCTTAGTAAATAGAATTAAGAAATCCCTGACTAAAATCATAAATGAAGACCAAACAGGCTTTATATTTGGAAGACACACATATGACAATATTCAGAGAATTTTAACCATTATAGAAGCTTTGAACAGAGACAATTCAGAAGCTCTTATAATCACATTAGATATAGAGAAAGCATTTGATTCGGTAAACTGGAAGTATCTATTTAAAATTTTGGAACTTTTTGAATTCCCATTAAACTTTATAAATTTAATAAAGAATATATATAAAGACAACCTGGCTTATGTAAAATTAGGCCCATTTACCTTGGAAGCTTTCAAAATAACTAAAGGCTCTAAAGCAAGGTTGCCCTATGTCTCCCATCCTGTTTGCCCTGGCGATAGAATTATTTGCGTCTGCAATACGAAGTGATCTAAAAATAGAAGGAATTAACTTTTACAATAAATTTAATTCTAAAATCATGTTATTTGCTGATGATATATTGCTGACTTTAAGACCGAATGAAGAGTCCATGCAATAATTAGAGAAACAAGTAGAAGATTTTGTTTCAATAAATCCAAATCAAAACATATACTTCTAAATAAAATAGAAAACTTGCATCTGAATAAATATCAAATAATTGGAAAAAAGGTTTCTTCACTAGAATATCTAGGAATTCTTATATCTGAGAACATAGATACTACCATGACCTTAAATTATAATAAAATCCAAAATTTAATTCAAAAACAAGTTAATAGCTGGAATAAATTAATATTAAAGTTGGAAGATAGGTTACAGTTAATAAAAATGATATTACTACCACAAATAAACTATATAGCATTAGCAATCCCTATTTTACCAGATAAAAAAGTTATAAAGACAATACAGAAACTTTTAATGGATTTTCTTTGGTATCCAAAAAAGAATAGAATTGCATTCTCACATCATATTAGACCCTGGGACTTGGGAGGAATTAAATTTCCAGACATAGAAACGTATATTAAAGCTTCCATCTTTAAACTTATACTAAATTGGGTAAATCCAAATTATTAATCTGCATGGAAAATTTTACATTTAACTTTCTTCTTAAATGAAAACAAAATATTACAAAATATGGATTTGGAGAATTATAACAACATATTTTGGCATGTACTATGTCATAGCTTACAAAATAAAACAACAAAGCCCACTAATTTATCATATATGAATAATATTTATAATCTATTTAGAAAATTTATAATTACAAATCTAGATATAAAATTATGGTTCGATCTTTTAATACCATTTAAAACAAAGAATTTTAAAGAAAAAATCCAAGAAAAAATACTCATTAATTGGGAATCCAAAAACTTTATTTACTGGTTTCAATGCTTAAATAATCACAGTACTTTAACCACCCAACAAGTAATAAATGAGTTTAGTATATCTGAAATAGACAGAACAGAACTTCAAAAAATACTACAATATGCAAGTGATTTATGTAGAATTATTAATGGTTCAAGCTTTAATACTATACCTAAGTTCATAAAATATATGCAAGAATCGATTTATGGAAATCATAATAAGCTAATTTCTATATCTAAATTATACAAAATTTTAATAGTGTATAAAACCAAAATAGGTCAAAATGTTGTGAACATTTTAACAAAGGATTTGACAATAAATCTATCATCTGAAGGTATAAATGACCTTTTATTGTCAGTTAAGCTAACATCAAACTTCCAGATATGGAAAATCTTCACATGGAAATTTTTACATAGAGCCTTTTATACACCATATAAAATAGCCAAATTTGACCCTGCCCAAAAGCCCACATGCTGGAGATGTACTGTAAACTGTAAGGCAGATTAGATACATATATTTTATGATTGCATTAAAAAATTCTGGGAAGATATTAATAGATTTCTTCAAGCCATTTATAATGATAAATTTGTTCTAACAAAATCTTTAATTTTTTTGAATGTAGATGACTCAGTAACTATGAGTAAAAGTGATCAATATCTTTTATGGTCTATTCTGGCTGTAGCCAGAAAATGTATAACAAGAAAATGGAAATCCACTGTTCCTCCAAGTTATGAAGACTTCATATCTCTATTAAAGGAATTTGCACAGAAAGAAATAAAAGTCAAAGAAGAAAGAATTTTTCCCAGACGTTGGACAGACAATCCTTGGAATAAAATCTTAATACTTATAGACACATTACAAAAGGACAGAATTTCTTCTACATGAAGTTGAAATGTCATAAACTAAGATGAACTTATGTGAATATATGCCAGTAAAGGTTATACTAGTTCTATGAGATTATTCCTCTTTATAACCTTATTGGTTAATCCTTTTCATTGGACCACCTGTAAATATTGTACATATTGTTATAGTTATTAACTATTTTCTTTTATTTTGAATTGTAATTTAAAATTTACAATATCATAATTTGTCTACAAACGAAAAAAATAAAAATTATTTAGCAAAAAAAAAAAATATATGTTTTTACCAAATGCAACTTTAACTCCCAGACTGTCCATACATATGTTGGGGTTCCTCAATGTTCTACCAGACCAACTGCTTAACAGAAATGCTTTCCCTGGACATTTGACCTTCCTTATGGGACAGTTCTTGATGAACTACAGCTTTGGAAATGCAACTTATGGAGCCCTCAATCAGCAGCTTTTGATTATCATAGCAATTTCAGCAGTTTTTTCCCTAGCAAAATGCAGGTTGTTCACCTTCCTTGAAATTTGAATTATTTGTCTTGTATGATAAATACCAGAAGTTCCTTCTATACAGTTTTTCATCTTTCCATAATAAAACTAAACCAAGATTTTGCATTGTCTAGGACTTCCAAGATGGCTGCACATTGAGTAAAGTACAGTTTTGTACCTACCATAAATGTAGATGTTAGATTGTTCACCCTGCTGCAGTCATCACACTTGGGTTATCCTGTCGTCAGGCGGTCCCACAGTCGGCCGGAATTCCAAAGTCATGGTCCGGCGTCGGTTGCTGTCACTTCTTCCCTGACGTCAGTGCGCCAGGGGTATATATAATGCATCCGACGCCATTTTCTTCAGTTTTTCTTGCCCCAGATGTCAGGTGCCCCCAAAAAGGTGGTCAGTAATTAGTACCAATTTTAAGAAATTTTAGCACAAGCACAAAACCCTCCAGCTATGAGCAAGTACATCCGGAAGGTATTGTAGAGATTTAGCCACTTAGATCAGAGGGGATGGAGGGAGGGTAACCTGGACTGCAGCAGGGTGAACACTCGAACATCTACATTTATGGTAGGTACAAAACTGTACTATGCTCATCGTGTTACCCTGCTGCAGACATCACACTTGGGTAGAATCCCAAAGCTAAGGATGGGTGGAGGAGTCATAGAGGGTTAGAGGAGGCTAGAAGGCCCTGCAGGACTGCAGTGGCGAAGCCAGCTCTAGTCTTAGAGTAAAGTGGTAAGTGATAGTGTTTGGTAAAGGTGTGTACTGAACTCCAAGTTGCAGCTTCCAAAATCTCCTTGGTTGGAACCCCCCTGAGGAGGGCTGTAGATGTAGCTGTTGCCCTGATAGAGTAGGGTCTAATGGTAGCAGGAACTGGTTTTCCATGGTGAGTATAGCAAAAATGAATGCAATGTCCTATCCATTTGGAAATGGCTTGTTTTGATAGAGCCTTCCCTTGTGAAGATGTAGCATAGGATACAAAGAGCTGGTCAGATTTTCTGAAAACCTTAGTTTTATCCAAGTAGTAACGAAGTTGCCTGTGAATATCCAAGGAATGCAGGAGTCTTTCTCCTTTGTTCTGTGGATTTGGGAAGAAGGTGGGTAAGTGGATGGTTTGATTTAAAGCCACACTGGAAACCAAATTAGGCATGAGGGAAGGATTAGTTCTTAGAGAAACTCTGTCTTGATGGAAAATGAGGAAAGGTTCCACTGCCATTAGTGCCTGCAGCTCTGAGACTCTTCTAGCTGAAGTTATTGCTAGAAGCAGGGCAGTCTTCCATGATAGAAACTGTAGATCTGCAGAGAAAGCTGGTTCAAAGGGAGGTAGCGTAAGTTTTTCCAGAACAAAATTGAGGTCCCATGTTGGTGTAGGTGCTCTCCCGGGGGGGTCTAATGTTTTTTGCCCCTCTGAAGAATTGCCTTAGAAGTGGATGTGAAAATAAGGGTGTATCCGTGTTGTATTGGGCTAAAATAGCTGATGCATGGAATTTAATGGAAGAAAAAGAAAGTCCTTTGTGCAACATCTCAGTTAAATACTGTAGAATCTGAGGCATGTGAGGCTGAAGTGTGTTTTGGCCTTTAGCTTGGTTCCAGGCGCAAAACCTTCTCCATTTGTCCGAGTAGGCCTTCCTGGTGCTGGGCCTCCTAGCTTCCAGAATAACATCCATAACTGCTTGGGAAAGAGGAGCTGGCTGGATGCTTAGTTGATTTGCCATGCTGCCAGATTTAAGGTTTTGAGCTGGCTGTGTAGAATCTGATTGTTTTGCTGTGTGAGCAAATGGGCAATTTGTGGTAAAATCCAAGGTGGGCCCTGGGCCATACTCCTTAATAGTGGGTACCAGTGCTGGCGTGGCCAGTCTGGGACTATGACTATCAGTCGTGGTCTCTCCTTTCTGACTTTCAGAAGCACCTTTGTGAGAAGAGGCAATGGAGGGAAGGCATATACTGTCAGGTTTTTCCAACTGAATGAGAGTGCGTCCACTTTCCCTGCTTGATGAAGTGTCCTTGTACAAAATTTTGTTAGCTGATAGTTTTGGGGGCTGGCAAACAGGTCTATGTCTGGAAGGCCCCATTTTTGAGTTATCATTGCAAATACTTGTGGATCCAGTTTCCACTCGTGGGGATCCATGATGTTTCTGCTGAGGCAGTCTGCCAATGTGTTCTTTTTTCGTGGCAGGAATTGAGCTTGTAACTGAACTTGGTAAGCCAGTGCTGTGTTCCACAAGGTCATTGCTTGCCTGCATAGAGGGTAGGAGTGTGTACCCCCTTGTTTGTTTATGTACCACATTACTGTGGTGTTGTCCATCCTTATTGTAAGTTGCCCCGGATGTAATAGGTTTTTGAAGGCTGTCAGAGCATTCTGTACAGCTAAAATCTCTTTGATTGATGTGCAGATTTCTTTGATCTGCAGTCCATATGCCTTGAACGCACTGTCCTGCCATGTGTGCCCCCCCCCAGGCGTAGTCCGATGCATCTGTTGTCATAGTTTGCCTGGCTGGGGGCAAGGTGAAAGGCTGACCCTTGTTGAGGTGACATGCCTGTGACCACCATAGAAACTCCTGTTGTAGGCAGGGAATGAGAGATATCATTGTGTTCAAGCTGTAGCTGTGTTGAGACCATACGCTTTTTAGGTACCACTGTAATTTTCTCATATGCAGCTTTGCAAATGGTTTTAGTAGTATGCAAGATGCCATGAAGCCCAAGGCCTGCAGAATTTTTCTTGCAGGGAGTTGGGTCTTTGTTGGCATTGTTTTGAAATATTGAGTCAGTTGTAGTCGTTTGTCTGGCATCAGATAAGCCTTCTGGGCTGTTGTATTCAAGCTGGCACCCAGGAATGTCATATTTTGTGAGGGTACTAGTTTTGATTTCTTTTCGTTTACTGTGTACCCCAGGCAACTTAGAAGATGTTTTACAAAAGCCAGATGTTGTAAGAGGATGTCCTTGTTTTCTGCTTGGATGAGGCAGTCATCCAGGTATGGGTTTATTTGAATTCCTCTGTCTGCAGTATGCAATTACTGGTGCCAGGCATTTTGTGAAGACCCTGGGCGCAGTAGATAAGCCAAAGGGCAGTGCAGAGAATTGGTAATGGGTTGAACCTGCAATGAAATGGAGGTATCTTCTGCAACTTTGTCTGATAGGGACATGCAGGTATGCCTCCTTGAGGTCCAACGTTACTAGCCATGCTTTCGTGCCCAACATGGGAAGAAGCTGCTGTAGTGTCAGCATCTTGAATTTGGGTACTTGTAAGGTGTTTAGAATTGAAAGGTCCAGAATTGGTCTCCAGGCATTGTCCTTTCTGGGGACTAGAAAGAGTCTTGAGTAAAATCCTTGGCCTTGCTCTTGTGTAGGTACCAGTTGAATGGCTCTCATGTCCATGAGAGCTGTAATTTGTTTTTGTGCCTCTGCCCATTGATTTTGTGGCAGGTTTGGCATTCCTCTTTTCATTGGCAAGGTGTGGAAATGGAATCTGTATCCTCGTGAAATTATGTCTAGGACCCATTTGTCCTTTGTGACAATGTGCCAGTTGTCTGAAAAAAGTGCGAGTTTTCCTCCCAAGGGAGCTGCCAAGAGAGTGTTGCTTGGCCAGATGAGGTGCAAGTCATTGAGTTTGCCTTCTGGTAGTTTGGGACCTGTCTTCTCCTTCCCTTCTGTGTTGCAGTGCCCCATTGTCGAGGTTTGTATTGGGCTTGTGGTTGTCCTCTGCCTCTTGGACGTCTGTATTTACCCCCTCTGTGGTCTGTCAGTAGCTGGAAAGGACCAAGTTTTTGTTGGCCTATTTCTGCTGAAGCGAGGATGCTATACCTGTAGAAAATCTTTGACTGTCTGCATAGATTTTGCCTTATCCTCCATTTTCTTTAAGATTTCTTCTGCTTTAACTCCAAATAGAACATCCTGCTGTAAGGGAGCATCTAGAAGCTTTGCTTTAACATGATCAGGCAGAGTTTGTTCCTTTAACCAAGCATGTCTACGTATAACAGACCCAGTGACAGCTGCTCTGCAGGAAGCCTCCAAAGAATCAAACCCACATTGTAAAGTATGTTTGCCCACCTGTTCAGTTGCATGCAACAGATGCTGCATTTCTTTCAATTCAGACTGTTGAGGGAGTGTGCTCATTTTTTGTTAACTGAGACATTAGAAATTGCTGATATTTTAGCATGTGAAATTGGCAATTTAGTGCTCTTATAGCTAGAGTGGCTGAGGTGTAAACCTTTTTCCCCCACCTGTCTAGTGCTCTGGAGTCCCTTTCAGACGGTACAGGATTTTTTGCCATAGAAGCCTTAGCCCCTCTGGGACCCTGGGAGATACTCTCTGGATCAGCAACAGGGCTTTTATAAAGGAATTTGGGGGAATCAGGCACCCTATAGTATCTGTCTGGTTTGGCTGGAGCAGGAGGCAGAGAATCTGGGTTCAAACTAGATTCTAAGTGAACATCATCCACAATGTCTAAAACTGGGGGGATGGCAAGTGGTCTGTGCTGGGGGAGTAAAAGAAACTCTCTGAGCCTTTTCTTTGAGTCAGAGTAGTCCTGACCTTCCCAGTGAAAATGTTCCCTCATAGTGTGTAAAGTTTCCCCAAAGCAGTAGTCTTCAGGAGGAGAAGCTGAGGGAATAGAATCCTCAACATCAGAATCTTCATAAGGGGAGGAGGAGTAATCTTGGTCCTCAGAGGAGCCTGAGGAAATAGACACTTGATCAGAGGAGGCATAATCTTCCTCTTGTCTAGGTCTTTTGTCGGGTGGGAGTTGGGAACCCCTGATTAAAGAGATCAAATCTTCAGCCATTTTAAGCATCTGTTTCTTAGGCACGGGGCCTTGAACTGGAGACTGAAGTGCAGTCTTTTTAGGTTTAATAGGAGTCTTAAGCTTAGGATACATTTTTATGGTGAGCATCGCCAGTCTGAAGACGCCTTCAGAAACCGAAGGTGTTTCTGCAGCACCGACATCTCTTTCTGCAGTGTCGTCGGTAGGGGCTAAACAAAATGGCTGCGTTGGCCTAGCACTCTCAGCCAAAGGTTCAGAAGCGGTCTTGGGTTCCAAATCTGCGGTAGTCAGGGGCTGCGTCAGAGCCTCACTGAAGACTGGTGAACCAGAGACTGGTCCAGCCGAGGCCTCGGAGTCTGGCTTGGGTCTAGGTTGCCTGTCCTTATCCTTGCGTTTTTTGTGCACGCCGGTAGTCGGTTGCTCCGACGGCATTGTGTAGTTAAATTTTCTACCGAAGTAGTGTTGTGCGAAATCAAAGCGTCTTTATAGTAGGCTTATTAAACCTAGCACAAAAACGACAACCAGTGACGTCGTGGTCTGGGCCTAGGCAAGGTATGCAGTAAGAATGAAAATCCTTATGAGGTATTTGCTTCCCACAAGAAATACAATTGTTAACTTTTTCTGACATCGGTCTGAGACAAGAAAAGTTTCCCCAACGGGGTACTTAGCTTTATTGAAGACTTCGGATCTGAAATTCGACTTCGAAAATCTCAGGAGTCGGCCGACCGGCACTTGCGGACTGCTTCTGCTTCGGGCATCGCGTGGCAAGAATGACTGAAGAAAATGGCGATGGATACATTATATATACCCCTGGCGCACTGACGTCCGGGAAGAAGCAACAGCAACCGATGCCGGACCAAGACTTTGGAATTCCGGCCGACTGCGGGACCGCCTGATGACAGGATAACCCAAGTGTGATGACTGCAGCAGGGTAACATGATGAACATCAGCTTGTTTCTAGCTCTCAGTGTGAAAAAGGAAACTCAGCAGAAAAGGCCAGTAGAGTTGTGTTTATGGGTAAATTTCAGTAAGTGGCTAGTAAGTGCATTGTCTGGATGCCAGGAATAAAGAAGACCTGGAAAAAATCAGTTACAAAAAGTGAGGGAGAAACACTGACTAGGGAAGGTTCTGCAGCTGTTCAGCAAAAAGCAATGCACCCTTCAAACACGACTTCCAGTAACTTACAGGAAGATGCAAGACAACTGCATACAGACCTGGTTAAAATAACCAAACCCTGAA
The DNA here is from genome assembly GCF_019279795.1 of Protopterus annectens. NCBI lineage: Eukaryota > Metazoa > Chordata > Ceratodontiformes > Protopteridae > Protopterus > Protopterus annectens. Next base: position 173,356,477 of record NC_056738.1, read on the forward strand.
AGAGTATATCAACACAAACAACAAAAGACTGTAAAAAATGGAGGAAGCTTTGAACATGTATTCAGATGAGATGATAAAGCTGCAAAAATCACAAGTAGAAATGAAGAAAAGGATGGCTGAATATGAGACTGCTCAGGAAGAGATGTTTCAAAAAATAATAGAATTAGAGGACGCAGCACATAGGGAACACCTGAGATTTTTCAGCTACACCAAAAGAAGCTGGAAGGAACAGACTGCACAAATAAGCAACTGGACTGGTATTCCACAGCAGGATTTATTAATTGAAAGGGCACATCATATGTATGCTCCAAGCCTAGTTATAAGAAAGCAACCTATACCTTTAATAGTAAAGATGCAATCTTACCAGCAGTAGATGATTCTGACAAAACTATCAGAAGGACAAAATACTAAAAGTGGGAGATAGAGTGTTTGTGGAGAATGATTACTCATTGTACACCAGGCAAAAAAGAACTAAATTCATTCACTGAGGTGCAGGTGTGAGATTCAATCTGTTGTATCCAGTTGTCTTTAAGGCATTCTTCCCTGGAGGGGCAAAATCATTTTTAATGAAGTGCATGCTAAGGAGAAAATACAAATTTGTCCAACAAAAAGTGAGCTGTGAAACAGAAGGAGAGTCTGCTTCTAGTTCCTCTGGTAATAAAGACAAAACAGAGACTGCACCTGTGAAACCTTTTCCAGTACTTCAACGGAAAATGTTGGACAGAACGAACAGAGCACAAGAATTGACTAGACAAATCAAGAGTATGTTGGAAATAAGCAGAGACAGGATCTGGGCAATGGAGAAGAACAGTAATAAAACCAGTAACTTAATGTGGGATTACAATGCAATAATTATATTTGTGAAATATGACAGAACGAGAAATTCTGGAAATATTGGACTTTCAAAATTTGTTGGATTTGAGGAGGACTCTACAGTATATGCCCTAGTTCATGACACTAATGTTCATAAAAATGCTTTGGGGAGGAGAAGAGAGGGAAGTAAGCTAAATGCAAGTAAAGAGAATACTTTCTTTTCTTGATGGTACTGTATTTGTGATGCATGGTTTTCTTTGCATGCTATTTTTTAAGTGTAATTGGGATTGTAAACCGGTGTTGTTTTTCTTTTTCACCCCGCTTTCTCTCTCTCTTCTTGTACAGTTTTGAGAAATACAGGCAATGCAATGATAAAAAAAGAGCCTGGTTAAAAATGCATGACAAAGTTAAAATTAATGTGCTTTTTTGCATTTTTCATGAGGAAATAACTGGCTTAAGGAACTTAGATTGATCAGATTTAAGAGAGAGCAATTAAATGAAAAAGAATATTGAATATTATGAGTTTTTTTCTAGCAAATACATGTACACTAAACAGCAATTCTGCAGCTGGACTTCATGTCTCCATGGAGACAATCTGATAAAGAGAAAATGGAGAAAGTCAGAGAAAATGGAGACAGTCTAGTGGAAGTGGACTGGCTGAAAGAAAGGAGAAATTGTCTGGGACATAATGTTCTCGGACAACAATCGGAGATTCCAGCTGTAAGGGCTTTAAAGATAATACAAAACAAATTAGACTAAGTAAAGTTGTCTCAGTTTTTCTGGTTTGCATCATCACTAGAAGACGATTTGATAAAGAGAAGTGGCTTGGAGAAAGTATTTACTGAAAGCACTGAAGTGTTTTCTCAGCTGGGAGAGCTATACAGGTAGACAAACTCAAACAGCACAGGTTGTACCATGCATCTGTGATGGATCCACACAGTCTACCTGGTTTTTGTTATGCCTCGAGCAAAGTACTACTGTGTATGTTTGATTATTGCTTGATCTGACATGCTGCTACAATACTATATACTGCTAATATTGTAACAATACAATATGCTTAAGAGCAGGCCTTGCTCACTAATTACTGGTATAACTGAACTTTTGTTGATCTGTAAGTTGTTTATCAGAATATGGGGGATTCCAATGAGGAACTATATCACAAGTTTGTGGGCTAACTGTTCTTTAGAAAAGGGAAGTAAGGCATAAGAACAGACATTACGAGACTTGTTTACAACTTAGAAAATTTTCTGTAATTTTCTAAAATATTCCATCAACTCATGATGAGCTTATGATCAATATGTCATTAGTTGAACCTATTGACCCCATTTGTTCAAGACTATAAAAAGCTCAAAGGCAAAAATGGAAAGCATCTTCATCCGAATTTGATCACAGCATCAGCCTGAACTGAGCATAGAGCCATTTTGCCAGTGTCAGCCCTGCCTTGACTGAACAGATAGCTGCACTGAATAGTATTGAAGTCTCCCAATCAGTGGCAAAGATGATTCTGTTTATGCATATGCTTGTAAGTACATGATTTATTAGTTTTTCTGTTCATTTAGTAAGTTTTTGTTTAATAAATTGTTAAGTTTGAGCCTTGGTGTCGTGTCATTTCTAATTCTGTATTAACCTCAGACTTTAAAGTAACGTACTAGTTCAGCATCTTAGCATGACTAACCTTTCTTTATGATTAACTCTAGCCTGTCTGTGTGGCTATCAACTTAGAACCTTTGTTCTTATTAGAAAGCAAAAACGTCAATATTTGAAGATGTACATAGTTTTGTGTGTTACTATTAAATTAATAGGTTTTAGGGGGTTTGGGGTTTCTTTGTTCTGTTTGAGGGCTTTCAAAAAACAAAAAGTTGTATAAAATGTGGCATAAGCACAAATGGATATGACAAGGAACAACTGTATAAAAGACCAACCTAATACAAAAAACACAATCCAGACAGGCTGAAGAAGTGTTTATTCCAAGTCAGATTACAGAAAATTAAAATGCAAACTTATTGAATATAAGACTCGCAATGCAAACGAACAATTGTGATAAGCGCTTTCGTTTGGCTGTGCCAAACTTTTTCAAACAAGAGTATCATAATTTCCTGCCATTTAAGTAACACAAATCTCAATGATGCGATACATTGTAGCTGTTGACCCGTTCTGAATTCTTTAAAGTGATACGATACATTATAACTATAGATCCGTTCTAAATTCTTTAAACTCTTTGACATAACCAACCTCTAAAAACAGACAATTCATAAGTAAGAAATTGAGTATAAATATGTATAATAAATTAAGAATTAAAAATCTATGAATATTAAGAAACATATTATGTAGTACTTTCACATTTGTAAAAAATGTATATGTATGTGTATGTGGGGAATATTTATATGCATGTTAAACAGTGCCGTGATCTATTAACATATGAAATGTATATAACCTATTTATCGCCTCACAGTTAGACGTTGCCCATTCGATTCTCAGTTATAGCGTCTTCTGTGTAGCAACATGCGTGAATGGGCATTCCTTCGTTGAAGGTTGTGCGTTAGGCCTGGCAAGCCAGTACGTAAAAATCTACTGCCAATCATTAGCGGACCGGAGTTCCGCTGTGGCGACCCCTAACCGGGAAAAGTCAAAAGACACAAACAAATATATCACAACCTAAAAATATGTACCATGTGTTCCTTAAATGGCAGGAAATTACGATACTCTTGTTTGAAAAAGTTTGGCACAGCCAAACGAAAGTGCTTATCACAATTGTTTGTTTGCATTTCAAGTCTTACTCAATAAGTTTGCATTTTAATTTTCTATAATCTGACTTGGAATAAACACTTATTCAGCCTGTCCGGATTGCGTTTTTATGATAAAAGACCAACCAGACAAACCGTATATACATGTAACATAAAAGAGGACAATAATTACATGTATTTATTATTTTATTTATTTTACATTTGTTAACTGGGATAGTCCAACTGGATACATGTCCATTTTCAGTGGAGGGCTGGGGAGAAAAGCTCCAAAGAAACATTTATGCAAAATATACTAACATGTTTCTACTTTATACAACAAGATCATATTAATGAGCAAACATTATTAAGTCAATGGCAAGCACATTTAAAAAGATCAAAACATATACAAACAATATTAAGGTATGTTAAACTCTGTAGTCACATCATGCATCTGAAAGGGGTATTGATAAGACTGTGTAGTCTTATCAAGAGACTATGTATGTAAGGCAAGAGATACTGCAGTAGTTGAGTGGGACTGAAGTTAAGTCTGGTATGGAGCAGGGACATAACCATTTGTTGTTAGGATAACTTTTGACAGACATTTTAAATTTGGTTAGAGAAGATTCCTGGTTAACGGATGAAGGCAGGGATTTCCAAATTTTGGATATGTAAGATGAGTAGAGGGAGTCACTGGCATGGTTGTGGGATCTAGTAACTGTTAATAGTACTTTATCCGTGGAGCGGAGTTGTCTAGGACAGGAGTACTGCTGAATTAAGTTGCTTAAAGATGGTGTTTTATTTGGGTGGGAGAGCAGCTTATGAGTGATAAGTTGATTATAGATTAGTAAATTTGGCATTTCAAGCCAGCCCAATTGTTTTAGGTTATGACAGTGATGGGTTCTAAAAGAGGTGTTATTAACAAATTTGGCTGTCTGATTACAGCAGGAAGTCAGTTTGCTGGTTTCTGTTTTGGATAGATTGGTTAGGATTGGGGATGCATAAAGTAATGTTGAGAGGAGGTGAGTACGAGCAATTGTGGTCCTAGTATAGTATGGGTCAGGAAGGACTTATGTTTGTAGAGACTACCTAGCTTCCTGTGAGTGTTTTTAATAGCTAGATTTATGTGGATATCACATTTTAAGTTATCAATGGTGACGCCTAGTAGTTTTGTGTGGGATTTGGGTGTGATGGGTGTACCATTTTTAGAGAGGATACTGAAAGTGGCGGTAAGGCTGGTATATTGTGAGGGGTGAAATAGAAGGAGCTTGGTCTTTTTGCGGTTAAGAATGAGGCCATTGTCAATAAGCCAATTTTCAACTGAGTGGAAATTATCTTGGGTTTTATTGTGTAGTTCTTCCTATAGTGGAATTGTCTGCGTATTGGATAAGGCTAGAGCTATTTGCAGCTGAGTGGAGGTTGTTTGCGAAAATTGAGAATAGCAAGGGACCTAGTATTGATCCCGGAGGTACCCAAAGTGTGACTGGTAAAAGTGGAGACAAGTTATTGTCCCCACTGCACTGCTTGATGCCTGTCCCTGAGTTAATTTTTGAACCAGGAGACTGACTGAATAAGCCCAGGTTTTTGAGGTGGCAGATGAGTTTATCATGGCTAACCATATCAAAGGCTTTTGATAGAGCTAAGAAAAGGGCTGATGTAAGTTTACCATTGTTCCTGTTATGGTTTATAGTATCTGTAAATGCTAACAATGCTGTGGTGGTACTATGACCTGGACGGAAACCATGTTGTGTTGGAGATACGAGTTCCTGATTTATAAGGTGGGACATTAGTTGATGGTGGATACATTTTTCTAATATTTTAGCCAGTGGAGACAGAATTGTGATTGGTCAGTAGTTGGATACGTCATAGGAACTACCACCTTTGTGAAGAGGTATGATATAGGCAGTTTTCCAAATCGGGGCACTGTGGCTTAAGTGATTGATCTATTGATTAGAATAGTAACTGGAACAGCTATTTCTGCTGCTACCAGTTTTAGAAATTCACTGGGGAGGGAATCTGCTGCTAGTGTTGTGGTTTTCAGCTGGGAGAGTAGTTTTTTATGTAGGAGGTTGGGGTGGGTTGCAGCTTAAAAGTGGGTATGTAGTTAGTGGGAGAGTGGACACTTGTTTCAGTGACAGTGAGATATTGTTGGGCTAGGGCAAGTACAGTTTCAGTAAAGAATGTGTTGAATGATTTGACTATGTTGTCTTTAGTTAAACCTGATGGGGGTGGGGTAATGGTTTTACCAGGGTGAAGTAACTTGTTTAAACCTGCCCAGAATTTCTTAGGATTATTCATATGTTGGTTTTGATGGGTAACAAAGTAGTTTTTCTTGTCTTGCATAACTAGTTTTTGGTTAGATTTCTAATTTGTTGATAGGCTTACTATGTTATAGGGCTTTTATTGGACCTCCAGGCTACCCAGGCTCTATTTCTTTCGTGTATTTTTTGCCCAGTTTCCCTGGATAACAATGGGGCAGATTTTGACTTAACCCTAGTAGTTCTTGCAGGGGCGTGTCCATTTAATATATCTAAGAAGGTGGAGTTGAAGTACTCAATAGCTTCATTTAGGGGTAAGTAATAAAGGGCAGACCAACTGTATAGTCTTAGTTCTTGTCTGAAGTTAGTGGGGTTAAAGTGTTTTTTGTTTCTGTTTGAAGTATAGGAGTTTGGGGGTGGTGGGAGTTGTATTTAAGTAAGAAAGTAGCTTGATGGTCACTCAAAGCATCTAGAAGGGTGCCGGCTAAGTAGGAGCAGAGTATTTTATTTAGTAAGATCCAGTCTAATAGGCTTTCTTTTTTTTTTTTTTTTTTTTTTTTTTTTTACGGTTTTTGACTATTCTGGTGGGCTGTTTGATTACTTGTGAGAAGGTACGAAGATTAATATGGTTAGTTGGTACTAGAGAGGAGCATGTAAGCCAGTTTATATTAAAGTCTCCTAATACAATGGTCTCTTGAGGCATGGATTGTGATAACCATTGAAGGAAAGTTTCCATGGTAGGGATGTTATTGCCTGGTGGGATATAACCTGTTACTAGGTTGATGGCTTTTCTGTTACATATTTTAAGCTTTGCTAAGAGAATTTCTGCTTTTTCGAAAGAGGGCATGGTTACCTCAATTTTAGCTATGGATAAACTATTTTTGTACAGCAGGGCAATGCCTCCATCCTTTTTGCATAGTCTGTCTTGCCTAAGGATGCTATATCCAGGTGGTAGGATCTCGGTATCTTGGGTAGATGGTTTTAGCCATGTTTCTTTTATACTGACTATATTTAGGGACTATAGAGAGATTAGAGTGCATAGTTCATGTATTTTGTTGTTGATGCTTCTAATGTTTAGGTTTAGGAGGAGTAGACTATTTTGTGGCCTGGTGGTATGTTGTATCATATTGGGAAGCTGATGTGAACTGGCTAGAGGACTTGTTATTGTTAGGTCCAGGGTTTGGGTGGATATCTCCAGAACATAGGATAGGCTGATGGACATTTTGCATTGACTTAGCTAGTTTTTGTAGTATGGTAAAGTATTTTTGGGTTGCTGTTGATATGGGGTAAGATGTAAAGAGTTTAAAATGGCTACAGCTTACAACAGTAGTATTATATAAACTGGAGCTTATTGTTAGGGGGTAAGGAGTTAGGATGGAAGAGAAATTTGAAGTGGATTTATGGGTTTGGAAGTTGTTGTTCTGTCCTGTGACGTTGTAAGATGTGACGTAATAGGTACATACTAAGAAGGATAGAAGAGACATTTGCAGGAGGTGTGTTTTCATTATTAAGGAGAGTTGCTGATAGGTTGGATTAATAGGAGTGGTATATGTAATTGTTTGAGGGGGTGGGAGAAATGTGGATTGGTTGTTGGGTGAGTAGGGGGAGTGGTTAGCTAAGTATAAGTTTAGGTGATATGGGGGTGGGAATTGGGGTAGGGGAGCGGAGTGAGCCCGCAGGGCGAACGGAGCGGGTAGAGCCAAGGAGAAGGAAGAAAAGCTATCAGTGGACTGAGAGGTAAGAAGATATGGGGATGGAGCACTGGTTTACTGTAGTATAAATAGGTAATAGCAGAGGGTCACAGAGATTTAGGCTAAAGACAGGGTAATAATGGCCCTTTTAGAAAAGATTTGGTATTTGTTTAACGTGGGAGATACAATGAATGATTTGCAGTAGGTATATGCTGCCACCTAGTAGACAAACCGTCAATAACAAGAGCCTTAAAGCAGTGTAGAGAAAGTTGGGAAAATAGAGGGGCAAGAGTAGTCCGCAGTAGGCTGCTAGCGATCATACACAGGGCTAAATACAACAGTAACAGGTAAGTACATTTCTCCCATTAGGATACATACACTTTCTCTGGGCAGTTCTTTAGGACAGGCAAGGAAGGTAAGGAGAACAGTGGAGGATCCCTGTTTGGAGGTTCTTTTCTCAGTCAGGAAGCCGGGTATGTCTTGGAATGGTGGGAGACTTCAGGGTTAGGTTATTACACTGAAGGCAAAAAGCGAGCAGAGCCAGCAGCCTACACCCGAACACGACTGGAGGGGACAGTGTTGTTATTATTGAAATAAGAAAAGGATGCTTTCTGTAATGTTTTTCAATCTTAATGGTCTTACAGATAAACATGAAAAAGAAAGTAGTGAACTATACTTAAAAATGTAGAGTGCAAATAACTATGCTACAGGAGACATACCTTGAATGAACTGAACATATGAATTTGATAAAGAAAAGTTTTTATAATGGCTATTCAGCAGAATATCTGGGGCAAAGGAAAAGATAAGTACTTATATTAATTGCAAGAAGAGCTCCAATACTGACAGAAGAGGAAGAAAATAATAATGGAAGATCGATAGTACTAAAGGGCAACTGGCTAGGGGGGAGGAGGATTACACTGGCATGCATTTACATTCTTTTAAAACCGTTATAATGGATCTTAAGAAAATTCTGTGAAATAATCAGCTTTCAGCAAGAAATATTACTTGTAGGTGGAGACTGGAATTTGGTTTGCAACAGTGAAGATTTGTCTGGGGGGCCTAGAAGGGAAAATATCATAAAGAAGTGCAGATTTTTGAAGAACTTTATGAAAATTACGAAAAACAACAAGAGAATGAAATACTTATCAGCAACAACAAGAACAAACAGTGAGTCCCAGCTCTACCTTCCAAAATTGTAAAATTTATTCAGCTCAAATGAATCTCTCTAGCGCCTCGGCCAACAGCCTTTGTAGAGTAAAACAATGAAGCCTTTAAAAATTCAGAATATATACAGCATGAAACAATAAATCAATTATACAATCAACCAATTAAAAAAGTATAATACACATTTAAAGTCACAATTCTAAATAAGACTTTGCCAATTACATTCTCTATTCAAACCATAAGGATGTAAAGTACCATATTTCATAATTAAAATGGATTCTTTCTGTCTCAATATATTCTTTTGCCATTCAAAATTGTTATAATAAAGAGGTACATGTTCCAGTATGGTAACTTTTATACAATCAATATTGCCATTATGTACAGAATTAAAATGTTCAGCAATAGGGCTACTAAATTTATTATTTTTTACATCTCTAATATGTTCTTTGATTCTATCTGCTAACATTCTCTTGGTTTCACCAATATAATATTTATTACATGTACAAAAAATAGCATAAATTATACCTTTGCTCATACAAGAGTATCTTGCTCTAGTGGTGAAATTTCTTCCGTTTATCTTAACCACCTCAGACACTATATGCTTACAAACGGAACAATTTCCACAAGGAAAGGTTCCTACAACTTTCATATTATTAAATATACTGGTCTTAGGCTTCTTATAAATACTATGTACTAGAAAGTCTTGAATACTTTTACCTTTTTTATATGATATAACTAGTTTTGTATCTTTTAATGAAATAATATCTTTCTTAATGAAATTCCAATACTTTATAATTAATTTATTAATAATATATAAAAAATTTGTATGTTTGGTAACAAAGAACATCTTCTCCTCATTTGATTTATGGGTATTATAACTGTTATAATTATAACAATTATTGAATGTATTAACAACATTATTGTTTTTAAATACCTTACTAAAACTGTTCTTAACATTTACTGGATCATATCCTCTATTTATAAACACTTCAGCTACTTTGAGAGCTTCATCATAAGCTAATTTAATATCAGTATTTAATCTTTTTATTCTAGTAAATTTTCCATAAGGGATGGCTGTTAAAGTATGAGAAGGGTGGCAACTATTGCCCCACATCTTCCAACTGATTTCATCAAATTTTCTATAGATACCAGTATGTATCAAATGGCCATTAATACCTTTAAGAGAAATATCTAGAAAGTTTACCTGACAACCCAATTGTATATCACTAAAACTAATACCAAATTTATTATTATTTAATTCATGAATGAACTGTGCAGATAAATTAAAGTCACCTTTACAGATGAAAATAAGATCGTCGATAAATCTATAATACTTTATAACATTGTTCTTAAAAAAATTGTTGTCTATACAAAAATTCATTTTCAAACATTCCCATAAATAAATTTGCATAAGCTGGCGCAAAAGCAGCCCCCATGGCTGTTCCCATCAGTTGTTTATACAGAACACCATTAAATTCAAAAATATTGTTAGTTAAACAAAATTCAACTAATTCCAATATATAATAAGTTTTAGGACTATCACCTAGAAAGAATTTTATGGCTTCTAAACTCAAAATATGGAAAATATTTGTATAAAGACTCACTACGTCAACAGTAATAAAGTAGATTCCCTCTGTCCAATATATACCTTTAATTTTTTGAAGGAAATCGTAGGAGTCTTGAATGTACGAAGGTAACATCAAAACCTTTTTAAGTAAGATTTCATGTAACAAAGTACAAAGGTTATAAGTAAAATAGCCATAAGCTGAAACAATAGGACGGCCAGGTGGCCTATCCAGTTTTTATGAATTTTTGGCAAACAAAAAAATTTTGCCACTTTATTATTTTTTATACTTATTTTACGATCAACATCTGTCTTAGTAAAATAGTGTAACCTAATGCCCTTCTGTAACAAAGCATTAAAATCGGCTTCCGCCTTCTTTAAATATGCTATGTTGGTTTCACAATAAACAGTTTTATTGTCAAGATGTTTCATGCACATACTATAATAGTCACAAGAGTTTAATACAACAAGTTTTCCCCCCTTATCTGATGGTTTGATAACTATATCATTATTCTTACTTAATAGCTGTAATTTATCCCATTCCATTTTTGTTAAGTTATAATAATGCTTTTGACTCATGAATTCTTCCAATTCTTTATCCAGCATTATATTTAACAAAGACTCAAATTTCTGTATATTGGGATTTTTACAGGGAGGTAAAAAACAGCTGTTGGCTTTCAGCATATGTGTATCCAATAAACCGTAAGCATTACTTACACTTTCATCATCCGACAAACAAGAATAGAAACTCTCATCACTTTCTATATCACTATCAGATATTAAGGTAGCATAACAACTAACATCATTACTGGAGCTGTTATTCAATCTAAAAAAATATTCCCTTAAATGCATTTTCCGACATAGCTGGAATAATTCAACCTTTAACTCATGTTTTTTGGGAAAACAGGTAGGTACAAATTTAAGGCCTTTTTCCAAAATAGATAGTTCAATACTATCAAGTTTATAACTCGACAGGTTAACCACATAGCTACTAGTCGAAATATCACTATGTAAATTATGTCCATCTACCTTTTTTATATTGTCCATCGCCCGAGTCTCTATGGCGTTCTGAATTAGTCCATCCCCTTTTCCTAGAGTTGGCATAATGTCCGTTGGATTCCGAATAGGTCTTTCGAAAGGCTTCCGAATTGGCTGCCCCTGGTAATTCGGGAAAGTTTTCCCTGTCATCTTCTTCCCACGATGATGCTCCGCTTTCACCAGACAGGAAGTTTTTATTGTTTTTAAATTGTTCGGAGACCGGATTTCCTTTTGGAAAGGATACACTCTTTTTTTGGCTCCTCTGGTGGTTGGAGAACACAAACGCCCTCTTGTGTTCGTAATCTCGTATGTCTCTAGTTAGTTTTGATTTTTTCCGATCCACCAAATCCTTTTCATAATTGGTTAACTTCATATTAATGCCTATAAGAAAGTTCTCTAGTGTAGAATTCGAGGTAATATTAACTAGTTGTTCACAAACTTGTTTCGTTTCAACAACAAGTTTATCTTTCTTTACATTATCTCTTTCAATTAAGATAGATACCCACTCTACACTACACCGATGTGCAGCTGCTATCCACCGTTCATGAAATTTGAGCTCTATCTCATCAGTGAGATCAAACGGTGTAGATGGGTTTTTAATGGACCTCAAACCCCTGGGTGTGATGTCTAATTCAATGTATCTTTCCAGGCTGCCAATATTATAAAAAGTTGAAGTCTCTTTGAAAATTAGCTTTTCGAGTTTGGAGCACAAATCTTGTGCATCCGGATTGTCAGGAATGATGTTCTTTTTGCCTACCATGGCAAACGGATTGGTAGTAGTTCTTTTACGGGAATTTTCCCATTTTTTCATAATGCCCAAACCCGAGCCTCCTGGAGCTTCGGGTGTTACGTTCTTCATACCCGATGTGTCAATGTCATTAGTAGGTATAACATTAATACGGCCATTGCTATCACCATTACGGTGAAACATTTCCATACCAGTTTCTCTAAAAATACGTGGAAAGGAGCACATGGACTCACTAGTCATTACGAAAAACAACAAGAGAATGAAATACTTATCAGCACCAACAAGAACAAACAGTGAGTCCCAGCTCTACCTTCCAAAATTGTAAAATTTATTCAGCTCAAACGAATCTCTCTAGCGCCTCGGCCAACAGCCTTTGTAAAGTAAAACAATGAAGCCTTTAAAAATTCAGAATATATACAGCATGAAACAATAAATCAATTATACAATCAACCAATTAAAAAAGTATAATACACATTTAAAATCACAATTCTAAATAAGACTTTGCCAATTACATTCTCTATTCAAACCATAAGGATGTAAAGTACCATATTTCATAATTAAAATGGATTCTTTCTGTCTCAATATATTCTTTTGCCATTCAAAATTGTTATAATAAAGAGGTACATGTTCCAGTATGGTAACTTTTATACAATCAATATTGCTATTATGTACAGAATTAAAATGTTCAGCAATAGGGCTACTAAATTTATTATTTTTTACATCTCTAATATGTTCTTTGATTCTATCTGCTAACATTCTCTTGGTTTCACCAATATAATATTTATTACATGTACAAAAAATAGCATAAATTATACCTTTGCTCATACAAGAGTATCTTGCTCTAGTGGTGAAATTTCTTCCGTTTATCTTAACCACCTCAGACACTATATGCTTACAAACGGAACAATTTCCACAAGGAAAGGTTCCTACAACTTTCATATTATTAAATATACTGGTCTTAGGCTTCTTATAAATACTATGTACTAGAAAGTCTTGAATACTTTTACCTTTTTTATATGATATAACTAGTTTTGTATCTTTTAATGAAATAATATCTTTCTTAATGAAATTCCAATACTTTATAATTAATTTATTAATAATATATGAAAAATTTGTATGTTTGGTAACAAAGAACATCTTCTCCTCATTTGATTTATGGGTATTATAACTGTTATAATTATAACAATTATTGAATGTATTAACAACATTATTGTTTTTAAATACCTTACTAAAACTGTTCTTAACATTTACTGGATCATATCCTCTATTTATAAACACTTCTGCTACTTTGAGAGCTTCATCATAAGCTAATTTAATATCAGTATTTAATCTTTTTATTCTAGTAAATTCTCCATAAGGGATGGCTGTTAAAGTATGAGAAGGGTGGCAACTATTGCCCCACATCTTCCAACTGATTTCATCAAATTTTCTATAGATACCAGTATGTATCAAATGGCCATTAATACCTTTAAGAGAAATATCTAGAAAGTTTACCTGACAACCCAATTGTATATCACTAAAACTAATATCAAATTTATTATTATTTAATTCAATGAACTTTATGAAAATGTTTGGCATGGAAGATGTGAATTCAGTACTAAGATTTTGGAGTGAATTTACATATTAACCAAATGACCAGATAAATGGGAAAGAAGATGCCAAGCTAAATTTTACGTGTTTCGTCCACTTTAATGTGTATGAACTTCTTTAGAAATATCATCCTAACAGTTTGAACCATTTAAATACAATTGACAATCATTCCATATGATCTGAATAACCAATGAAATGTGAAACATAATTAGTACAAATTCAAAATTGTTAAAACATTTATTTTTTGTATAAATAACTTATAAAGAAATATATGTTGTAATTGTGCTACTTGAATAACAATTCATATCTAAAAAATGTAAGAATAAAAGTATGTATAAAAAACAACATGATTTTATAACCTTTGTGCTTGTAAAAAGCACTTTATATTTATCATGTCATTCAAACCAGGAAGCTGGTCTGCGTTAAGCATTATCTGCCATAAGGTTTCTTTACATTCTAACTGGACTTTGTAATTTCCACTAAATAAATTGTCATTTACCATTTCTAATACGGAAAATGTAAACTTTTTTAAAGTTAATGCACTTACTTGCATGTTTTGTAGTGCATTAGCCATATCTTTTTTTCTAATTGCCAAAGTGTGTTCATAAATACGTTTATTCAGCGTTCTGATAGTTTTTCCAATATAAAAATGCTCACATGAACTGCAAAAAGCAGCATAAACTATATTTCTTGACTTACAGGTATAATGCCCTCTAGTATAAATAACCCTGTTCAAATGCTTAAACAAAACTGTGCTACTACCAGAGATATACCTGCATTGTTTGCAGGACCCACAGGGAAATGTACCATACTTAGATTGAAAGTTATCTTTAACCTCAGTGGACCTGTAATTGTTACTTTCAAGCATAGTTTTCATGTTTACAGTCTTCTTATATGTAAAAGAGGGAACTTTACCAATAACTCTACACAATTCAGTGTTGCCCAATATTACTTTCCAGTTACTACAAATAATCTTTCTTATAATCACCATCTCATTTGAAATTGGAATGGGAAAGGCTAGTCTATAAGTACTGCAAGTTTCATCCACTCTATTCCTACCTACATTGAGATTAGTAATTTGGTGTAGTATTGGACATGCTTTATCTCCTCTCAGTTGAATAACTTCACTTAATATGTGATTTAACCATGTGTGATCATACCCTCTTTCTGAAAAGAAATCAGTTAGTTTGACTGTTTCATCTAAAAAAATGTCGTCTCTACTAGTCAGACGACTAGTCTAATAAACTGACCCTTAATCACTCCACGTTTCATTAATTTAGGATGTAAACTATCGTGGTGCAAATAGTGGTTAACAAAGGTTGACTTCCTAAAAATACTACTGTTAAAGTGTGCCTGTTCATTGTTTAAACTCAAATGCAAATCCAAAAAATCAATACTACTACCAAAATAACCAACAGTGAATTTCAAAAAATTAGTAGAACTATTTAAATAGTCAACAAATGTCTCAAAAGAGTCAACGTCTCCACACCATAAAAAAACCAAATCATCTATGTATCTTTTGTAAAAGAAAATATTCTTTGATAGTGGATGTGAGTCCAGAAATTTAACTTCCCACATTGCCATTACTAAATGAGCAAACCTGGGAGCAACTCTAGACCCCATTGCAACACCTGATATTTGTTGAAAATATGTTTTTTCAAATGTAAAAAAATGTTTTCTAAAACTAGATTCATTAAAGCACATATAGTATTGACCTTAGTATGATCACAATCTGTGTGAAAACTTAGAAACTCCCTTAAAAATTCTACACCAATAATCTGATCAATGCTAGTGTATAACGATATAACATCTAATGATGCAAAATCGAAGGCTGTGCCTCCAATTTCTAACTTGCCTAAACTTTCCAAGAGATGCCATGAATCTCTCAAATAAGACTTTGTTTTTTGTACTATTGGATTTAACTGTTTGTCAAGATGATATTTCTGAAGAAGTTCATACACATTAAAGTGGACAAAACGCGTAAAATTTAGCTTGGCATCTTTGTTCCCATTTATCTGGTCATTTTGTTTTCTTTGTGTGGTACGTTTCAAGTGAATTTACATATCATTCACAGGAATACAAAAACTCAGCTAGGCTAGATAAATTTTACATCCTACAGGAATATGTGCATTTAACTGAAGGTCTTGAAACACTCCCAATAACTATTTCAGATCATACACTAATAATACCTAAAATAAAAACAAGACCCTGGCGCTTTCCCACCTATTGGTTGAAAAGAGAAGAATTTAAAGAATGGGTTTTGGAATTCAGGAATTACTAGAGAAGATAGAATTTTCTTCTAAAAATATAGGTATGGAGTGGAATAAAATTAAAGTGGAGTTTAAAACTATGGTGGAAATAAAGGAAAGAAAGATACAGTTAAGAAGTAACAAGAATTTAGAGGAACTGACAAATGTTAAAGCATTACAAAATAGGGTAAATCTCTCAGGACAAGAAAACGAGCAGCTGCAGAATGTTAAACAGAAAATAAGGGATTACCTCAATAATAACAAGTTTAGAAAGACTGTTAAGCGACCATTTTTGATAATTCTAAAGCACAAAAACTTTAGCACAACAACTCAGGCAAGTGGAAAGGGCCGTCACCAATCCTATAGAAGTATTAGAAATATTTCAGAAATTTTATGAAAGTTTGTGTAAAGTAGAGAAACGTGGAACTCAAGAAAAGATACAAGTGGAAAGGTTTATGGAAAAAATTAAATATGCCAAGATTAGAGGTAGATGAGGCTCAATTATGAACAAATAGTATAGGAAGAGATGAGATAAAAATGGCTATGTATAATCAAGCTACAGGAATAGATGGTATTCCTGTGGAAGTTTAGAAGCTAGGAGAAAAAAACTGATAAAGATCTAGAAGGTTTTATTTAACAGTATTTTAAGAGGAAGAAAAGTGCCAGTATCATGGAAGAAGGCAGTGGTAAAGGTAATACCTAAAGAGGGTAAATATCTATCAGATCCAGCTTCATACAGGCCCATTTCAATACTAAACCATGATTATAAAATGTGTATGTCTATAATGGCTAAAAGAATGGCAAAAGTGATACCAAAATTGACAGATATGGATCAGTCTGGTTTTGTGGAGGGGAAGCAAATATCTGACAATATTAACAGAGCACTGATGATCCAGAGGGAAAAAGAAAGTAAGAAAATACCACTTTTATTGGTGGGTCTTGATGCAGAGAAAGCATTTAACAGAGTAGACTGGGACTTCATGAACACTGCAATGGAAGCATTTGCTTTCTCTGATACAATTATAAGGTTGATTAGGAGTATATATGAGGGATTGGAGGTGAAAACTAAAGTGGTTGGGGTAATCTCTGACAACTTCTGCTTGAGTAGAGGAACCAGGCAGGGTTGCCCGATTTCTCCTTTATTGTCTGCATTATATTTAGAACCACTGGCAAAGAAAATAAGGGATTCAGAAATTCAAAGATATAATTGGTATGATAGTCAGGAAAAGCGGCTCTATTTGCGGATGATATTATTTTGTACAAGACAAAACCAGAAAGGGACATTACAGTGTTGTGGAACATTTTAAGACAGTTTTAGATCTTCTCGGGATACAAAATGAATCAAGCTAAAACAAAAGCAATAGTGGCAAATTATGTATCCACGCACAAATTGGTCCAATAATATCCATATTTACGGGGACATAAGATAAAATGAAGTATTTAGGAATATGGATTAGAAATTACCCTGTTGTGGCAGCTAAGGATATGTGACAAGAGACTAAACAGAAGATAATACAAAAATTGAGAGACTGGAAGCTTTGTTATATGGATATGGATACCAAGATACAAACAATTAAATGTTTTTTGTCTATTTAGTCTTATACATAGGGCAGGCATGCTTTTATCAACCAGAGGAGAAGCTGTGGATAGCAATTAAAAAAAGAGTTGAAGGATTTTATCTGGGAAGGGAAGACAGCAAGGGTCAAGTGGGATAAATTGATTCTTCCAATAGAACAAGGCAGACTAGGATGACGTAATTTCAGGGAGTACTTTAGAGCAACACAGTTAATGTTCTTATGCAAAGCACAAGCAGAAAACTATAATTCAAAGTGCAGAGAAATGATGATGATACAAGAAGAAAGTTTAGGAAATAAGGAAAGATTGGATTTTTGGATGCAGACTTAAGGTGAACAGCAAATATCATATAGATTACTGTATTCATAAAATAGCAAGGAGTATTCTAAGAACTAAACCAGCATAAAAATGGAGAAAAGGGATTCTGTCGATAGGGATGATTGAAGTTAGGGATACAGATAATAGGCAAGAGAGGGCTGGAATACACTGGAGAAAATTGGCAAAGGAACCAAGGTGTTGGGAGCAAATAACTAGAAAGGGAAAGGTAACAGAATGGGAAGAGGCCAAGAATTTATTTGGACTACAGGTTAGAGATTGCCTTCCCTATCAAGGATTAATATCAGGGTATAGGCAAAGAAAAAGAAAAAGGGGGGTCCTAACTAAAGGACCAGCACTGCTAAAGTTTGTAATAGAATCTACAACAGAAGCTGCCATTAAAAAATGAATAATTAGTAAAGCATATAACATACTACATGATAGCTGCCATTAAAAAATGAATAATTAGTAAAGCATATAACATACTGCATGATAATTATAAGAATCAATCATAGGAACTTAGAAAGGATTGGGAACAGAGATTGGATAAGCAATTCACACAGAGATAATGGGGGATATATGCATATCTCCCAAATATGCAACAAAGTCTAGAAGATTTAGGATCTTTGCCTGGAAATGTTTACACAGGCATTTTATACCCCAAGTAGACTCCAAAGAATTTTTCCTCAGGTGGATAGCAAATGCTGGAGGTGTGACAAGCAAGAAAGAGGTGGCTAGGAACATATTTTTTGGGAGTGCAATGAGCTGGCAGACTTTAGGGACTCCCTTCAGACTGCTCTGTTGGAGATGCTGGGTGACTATACTGGATTAACTGGGGAGACAATTATTCTGAGCTATGATACAGAATCGGAACTGCCTGGACATAGTAAAGCCTTGCTGAGTCTAATTATGGTGTCTGCCACAAAAGCAATTACTAGAAAATGGAAATCAAGTCTAAACCAACTTTACTAGAAGTAGTGAATTAAACAATTGGAATTAGGATCTTTTAGAAGGAGTAAACTACATAGAAAAAAATAGGAAATGTGGGAACAATATCTGCAGAGAAGGAACAAGGTTTAAGAGGCAGGATTTGAATGAGTGATATAATGCTTAGCTAGCAATGACTGAAGAGATTATAAGTGATGTATAATATTTGCAACTACAGTTGTTTCAATAGTGTCTGTGATGTACAATGTTTGCAATTAAATTAGTGTCATTTTGTTTGTTTTTCATTTATATAAATGTTAGGTTGTCTATGTCATATATGATAATTTAATAAAAATGTTTAGTGGAAAAAAGAAAAAAAAGATTCTGCGTTGTCCAAGTACTTCATCTTAAGCATGTAAGCATTTCCAAAGCTTTTGTATTCTGACATTGTATGTATTTGCCTTGTTCAAACAGAATATTGGTTAAGCTTTTTTTTATCAGCTACTTCAGTTTAAGTCTACATTTTTTTCCACAGCTTTGGCATTTCTATACTTTCTCCTAGTTATCAACAGATAAGTTTCCAAGTTCTGTTTTAGTAGTATTTCTTTCATTTCTGATACCTTTGCAGCATTCTCCTTTTGTAATGATTTTCAGGCATGCATAACTTAGCTGAAGTAACTAATCTACTTTTCAACCTTCTGTTGATTAACAATTAAGTTGGTGAGATATGTCCATTCTCCATGCTTTTGTTACAGCTCTTTCGCATAAAATTCTTCATTGTCTAGATAGTTCTGTCGATGTATCTATTTCAATGCAGACAGGGTGGATTAGACATTTTACCTCCACTTATGCAGAAATATTCTGAATTTCAGACTTTAGTACTGCAGATCACTCTCTGACAGGGTAAAGTACTGTTGTGCAAAATCTTAACACAACAGTAGGTGTCTGACTGATCACTGTTGCAGTATTACTAACACATGGGATAACCTGCCAAGGATAGCTGTTTGACTGGTCAGCATAACAAAACTGGAGTTCTGTCTTCTCACTCTGTACAGGTTAAGTTACCAGGTTAGGAAGGATACAGACAGCATTTGAGAAACAGGAGCCTGGGGATGGCTGAGATGGGGGGTTGGTGGTAAAGGTTGATGGTCACAAGGAGGCTGGTCTATCAGGAAAGAAAGCTTTAGAATTCATAGACCATTGCTTTTTTTTTTTTTACCCTTCTGAGCTGTTTTTGCTACTTGTTAATAAAGGGACTGCCCTAGCAGGAGAAAGGCAAATTTTCACAAAATCTTGCATGACCATGCAGTTCTCCTGAAAAGTTCTGCAGCAGTACCAAAAAGATGTTGCTTTTCCAGCATACAGTTCTAAAGCTTAGCTTTGACGGTCAGATAAAGGCTGAATTCTAAGCCATGAGAATCTAAAGAACAGATCCAGTAGCAACTGTTCTAGAAGAGACATCAGCACCATCACAGCTGTACTTAATTAGAATGCCTAGCAACTAAAAAGCAGAGCTAAGAAGAGGCAATGCAAAAAAATTTAGTGTCCAAGTCCCCCAAATGTGAAAGGGCACCACCCAAATTACTCAAAATATTTCTATATGTATGTATTCATTTATTTATTTTACAGGGTAGAGCATTGATCTCTATGGACCTTTTTCACACAGCCCAGGAGAGTTGTCTGGTTAAGTGATTTGCTCAGTCACACAGTTGGGCAGTGGAGAATAAAGGAATAAAACTTTGTGTCATTAGACCACAGAAAGCAGCTCATTCACAGCTTCTTAATCCTTTAAACCAATGGCCAGACATATGGTTTGATAACTGATAACCCAAAAAAATTATTGTGGCAGAGGTATGGGCCTTTTTGCTATATCTACTGAACAAGCTCTGCTAACTATCTGTAAGAATGCATTAGACAAGGAAAGTAGTTTTGGGGGCTTTTCAGTGGAAAGGGAAACCGTTGGATCTGAAGTAGGGTACCTACATAACAGCTTTTCAGTGTCTGGAATCTTGTAAAATCAGGTTTCTTTGGGACAGGTGGCAGAGGTTCAGAATTAAGGGAGGCAGCAGCAGAATTATCAAACAAGGTCTCCAAAACAGGATGCGTGGCATAGGGTTTAAACACTCCCACCTTCAAACAGCTTAGTATAATTTCTGGATATCCGGTACTTTGGAGCCTTCCTACCTACATTGTCATAGTCATCACATTCCTTTTTACTCATATTTTCTATATTGTGTCAGGGTAATGCACTGACTGTTGCTATCTCTTTTGATTCATTGCCACTCTCCTTCCTTCAGCAGCCATGCTTGACTGTCGCAGGTCTTCTCTCAGTCTATCCATCTTGTTGCTGGATGCCCATGTTTCCTTCCTGCCTTCTTTCTGACTGTCCCAAATCATCTTCACTAGATTGTGTTCTGCTTTCCTGTACATGTGCCTAAACCACGGTAACCTGTTCTCTTTGTCTGCAACTCAAGCTACTTCAGCTTCTGCTCTGATGTCCTCATTTCTTTTGACTTTCCCATAATGTACATACTACCACCACTATCAGGCACTTCATCATCTTAGCTTCCTCAACTGCTCTGCCTTCACTGCTTGGGTTTTTGTACCATATAGTAGTGTTGGTTGCACAACTGTTTTGCACACCCTACTTATCAGCTTCTATGGCATTCTCCTGTCATACACTACCCCCTCCTAGTACATTCCAGCTAGCTGCAGTCCTAATTCTAGCTTTGACTTCTTCATTCAGACTTCCCTTTTCCTCAACCACCCCTCTCAGATTCTATCTCAGTTTTCAGCTTCTTATGATTTCCCCATTCATTGCCATTACAACTGTCTTATATGTACCCAGTTTCATCCTGTGCACCTTTAGTTTTGCATTCCATTCCTCTATCATTTGCGGAAGTTTGTGTTCAGATTCTGTCTGCAACGCCACATTGTCTGAACACATCAACGTTGCTGACCAGTCCTTTATGACCTGTTTGCTAGCACAGTCCATTACCAGTATGAACAGCAGTGTACTTATAGGTGAGCCCTGATGCACACCCACTCCCACTGAAAAACCCTCTGGGAGCCCGAACACTGTTCATACTTGTGTCACTGGGTGCTTGAACTAATTTTACCGATGTTTTTGGGGTTTTGAACCATTGTAGGACTGCCCAAATCGGCTTTTGTGGGACCTTGACATATGCTTTCTTCAAGTCTAGGCCTGTCCAGTTGGGCTTTTCCCCCCATCTCTAGCATCTTCTCCACTATCTGCCTCACTACGATCATCAGGTTAGTTATTTTGCATCCTGATGAAAATCTACCCATGCTCATTTTCCATCTAACTTTCTACTATTCTGCACATTTGTTTATCAATCACTCTCTCTCCAAAACTTTCATGCAGTGTGACAGGAGTTTGATACCTCTATCATGCCCACAGCTGTGAATGTCCTTTTGTTACTGTAAAAGGACACTACCATGCTTATTCTCCTATCACATGGAAAACACTTTTGTCTCCATGCTGCTAGGAGCATCCTCTGGAGCCATTTCTCCCTTAATTCAACCCAATAAAAATGCTGTATAATTTGAATGACGGTGTCTGCAAAAGAAAGCTCATCCAGAGGAGAATCAGGAAGCAAGGTATCTTCCTCATCAAAGGCATAACCAACCGGGGAATAAATTTGCTACGAAAAGGCCAAGGAATCATCCACATTCAATTAATAATCCCCTTCTTCTCCAGAATCCTCCCTTTGCCTTTTCAGAGAAGGAGAGGAAGGGTGAACAACCGCAGCAGCAAAAAAAAAAAAAAAAAATGAAGGCCTCAAGGATACAATGGCTTTAAAACACTCCTGTGTAGAATTCTGCCATTCCTTCCGAGGATCTTTGCACAGTATGTTTAGATTTCTGCTTCTTCAGTGGGACATCTGCCTGTACAAAACATGGTGGCTCCAAGTCCTGGGTATATCTCAATCAAGGAACCAGAAACATCTTCCCTAAGATCCAAGGTATGTTTGCCCACCAAAATAATGAGCTGAGGTTTGCCCCTCTCACCAGGAACAGACCAGACACAATGGCCATGCAAGACAGCTGCATCATACTGGCCCTCTAACAGGGGAGCAATACAGGGAGTAGCCACGAGAAAGTACAGTTGTGTACACGTACCATAAATGCAGATGTGTGAGTGCATTCACTGTTGCAATCATCACATTTGGGTTATCCCTGCCAGGGTAGCCTTCGGCCAGTCCCAATACCAGAGAATTAGTATTTTTGCATTGGTTGCTGTCACTTGAGGACTGACATCAGGTCATCAGTGGTATAAAGCAAGGCAGCTGATGCCATTACATCAGATTTTCTTGCCCTAACCTGTCAGGAGCCCCCAAGTAAGAGGCCAGGTTCTGGTGGAAGAACCCCACCAGTGTAAAATAACAATACGTCTCTTGTAAGGAAAGGATAACAGCATAACAGTTAGAATGGTAATAAAAGGAGAAAGAGAAGAAAGGGGAATGGAGGAAGGGAAACCAGGACTGCAACAGTGAATACACTCGAACATCTACATTTAAGGTAAGTGTACACAACTGTACTATGTTCTTCATGTTTCACTGTTGCTATTTTCACATTTGGGTTGATACCCAAAGCTGAGGAAAACGGTGGAGGCAGTCAATGAAACTAGGGGCTGGCTAGGATGCCCTGCAAGACTGCAGAGGCAAACCCTGCCCTGGACTTAGAGAAGAGAGGCAGGTGGTAATGCTTGGTAAAAGTGTGAACAGATGTCCAGCTGGTAGTCTCCAGGATGTCCCTGGTGGGGACTCCTCTGAGGAAGGCAGCAGAGGTTGAGGCTGCTCTGGTGGAGTGTATCCTGACCTCCTTGGGAGGAGGCTTTCCATGCTGTTTGTAGCAGAAATTAATGCAGTGTGCTATCCATTTGGAAATGATTTGGAGATGGTTTTGCCTTCTGCCCATGTAGCAAAGCTAACCAGCAATTGATCAGACTTTCTGAAGGATTTAGTCCTATCTAGATAGAATCTGAGCTGTCTCTGTGAACATCTAGAGAGTGAAGAATCCTTCCCCCCCTTGTTCTGGGGATTAGGAAAAAAGGTGGGCAAATGAATGGATTGGTTGAGAGCCACACTGGACACCATCTTGGGCATGAAGGATGGGTTAGTTCTGAGGGATATCCTGTCTGCATGGAAGATGATGAACGGTTCCACAGCCATAAGTTCTTGCAGCTCAGAGACTCTTCTGGCTGAAGTGATGGCCAGAAGGAATGCCGTCTTCCAGGGGAGATATTTTAGCTCTGCAAAAGCAGCTGGTTCGAAAGGGGGAAGGGTTAGCTTTTCCAATACGTTAAGGTCCCAAGCTGGTGTTGGTGCCCTTCTGGGTGGTCTCAAGTTGCTTGCCCCTCTTAGGAACAGTTTGATCAAAGGGTGTGAGAAAAGGGGCTGCTCAGTGGGAAAATGAGAAGAAATAGCACAGGCATGGATTTTTATAGAGGAGAAAGAGAGGCCACTGCGTAGTAGGTCAGCTAAGTAATCCAGGATGAGAGGGAGGGAGGGCTGTACCATATTGGCTCCCTTAGCCTGGATCCAGGTGCAGAACTTTTTTCATTTATCAGCAAACCTTTCTGGTGCTAGGATGTCTGGCCTCACAGATAACATCCAGAACCTGTTTACTGAGGTTGGCAGATTGGTTCTAGGTTAGGGAATAAGCCAAGCTGCCAAACTGAGTGTCTACAATTGGGGATGCATGAATTCCCCTTCCCTCTGGGTCAGGAGGTTTGGGATCTGAGGAAGATGCCATGGAGGTAGCAGGGATAGGCTGCGCATCAAGGGGTACCAGTGCTGCCGGGGCCAGTCTGGAGCTATAAGAATGGCCCTTGGTTTTTCCTCCCTTATTTTGAGCAGTACCCAGAGTATGAGAGGTAGGGGAGGAAAGGCATAGACAGATAGATTGACCCAGTGGAAGGACAAGGCATCCACTTTCCAAGCCATGAAGTGATGTGCCCTGGTGCAGAATTTGCTGAGCTGATGGTTGGTGTGTGAGCCAAAGAGGTCGACTTTCAGGGTTCCCCATTTCTGAGTTATTAGGGTGAAGGTACTTCTGTTGAGTTGCCACTTGTGTGGGTCCAGAATATTTCTGCTTAATTGGTCTGCCAGAGAGTTGAGAGTGCCTGGTAGGAATTGTGCTAACAGGTGTAGTTGCATGGCAGAGGCTGCGTCCCAAAGGGTCATGGCCAGCCTGCATAGAGGGTAGGAGTGAGTCCCTTCCTCCTTGCTGATGTACTACATCACAGAGGTGTTGTCTGTTTTGATCAGGAGAGCCCCTGGAGAGAAAAGGGGCTTGAAAGCTATAAAGGCGTGCTGCGCAGTCATCATCTCTTTTTGACTGATGTGCAGAGGGATTTGCTGAGGGGTCCACTGGCCCTCTATGCATCTGCTGGCCAGGTGTGTACCCCAAGTGCAGTCTGATGTGTCTGTGGTGAAGGTCTGGGCGGTGGGGAGAAAGGCATTCCCTTGTTGTGGGAGCATGCTGTTGGCCACCAAAGAAAATCTTTTCGGAGACAAGGAATTATAGGTAGAAGAGTTTCCAGGTCTTGAGAGTGTTGACACCAAAGGGTCTTTACGTACCATTGAAGTTTCCTCAAATGCAGTCTGGCATATGAAATGAGTAGTACGCAAGATGTCATGAACCCCAGAGCTTGCAGGATCTTCCTTGCAGATAGCTGGGGCCTGGTGGCTAGTTGAGAGAAATAGGCTGTCAAGAAAATTTGTTTCTCTGGAGTAAGGTATGCCATCTGGGATGCTGTGTCCAGACTTGCTCCCAGGAAGACTATCCTTTGGGTGGGGCACCTGTCTGGATTTCTTTTTGATGATCATGTACCCTAGGAAGGTTAGTAGGCTCTTTACAAAGGCCAAGTGCTTGAACAGCTTTTCCTGGCTGGCTGCTTGAATAAGGCAGTCATCTAGGTATGGGTAAATATGAATATTTCTTTGTCTGGAGAAGGCAATGGCTGGAGTCAGACATTGTGTAAAAACTCTGGGAGCAGTAGATAAGCTAAAGGGAAGCACAGAGAACTGAAAGTGTTGAGACCCTGCCCTGAAGT
Organism: Protopterus annectens; assembly: GCF_019279795.1. Lineage (NCBI taxonomy): Eukaryota > Metazoa > Chordata > Ceratodontiformes > Protopteridae > Protopterus > Protopterus annectens. The sequence continues at coordinate 173,382,210 of NC_056738.1, forward strand.
GGAGATATTTCCTGCATGATTCCCTGATAGGAATGTGGGGGTAAGCCTCTTTTAGATCCAGGGTGGCTAGCCAAGAGTCTTTGGAGAGCATAGGTAGCAGCTGTTGGAGGCTGAGCATTTTGAATTTTGGGATCACCAGGAAGGTGTTTAGAGTGGATAGATCGAGGATGGGGGACAAGGTGCCCTATTTTCTGGGCACCAGAAAAAGCCTGGAGTATAAACCTTGGCCTATCTGTTCTGCAGGAATGTGTTCTACTGCCCTCATAGAGTGCAGGGAAGGGATTTGCTTTTGAGCCTCTGCCCACTGATTTGGTGGTAGATCTGGAAACCCTTTTGGGGTTGGAAGGGTGGTGGAATGACAATTTGTATCCCTGAGACACAATGTTCAGAACCCAGTGGTCCTTGGAAATGGTGGCCCAGGTGCTTGAATGAAAGGAGAGTTTTCCTCCTAGGGGTAAGTGATGGTGGGCAGAGGAAGGGGATGGAGGAGGTGAGTCATTGTGAGTTCTTACCATAAGGGGGTGGGGCTTAGAACTCCCTGGTTTTGAAGTGGAGGTAGTCCACCGCTTAGCTCTCCGCATTCCCTGGGGCTGCTGTCTGGGGGGGGGGGGTCTGCTTCCACAGGGCCTAGGCTGGGCCAGTTTACTGGGAGCAGGAAAGGACCAGTGTTTGGAGGGACAATGCCTGCTGAACTTAGGGGGCTGGACCTGCAATAAATCCTTAACTGTTTGCATAGATTTTGCTTTTTCTTCCATTTTGTAAGACCTCTTCTGCCTTAGTGCCAAATAAGTTATCTTTGTGCAAGGAGGCATCCAACAATTTAGATTTGACATCGTCTGGCAGGGCTATTCCTTAAGCCATGCATGCCTTCTAATGACAGATCCAGTGACTGCTGCCCTGCAAGAAGCTTCTAGGGTGTCAAAAAGTACAGTTTTGTACCTACCATAAATGTAGATGTCCGATAGGTATGCATCTGCAGTCATAACATATGGGTTGTCCTGCCTCAGGCAGCCCTTCGGTCGGCCGGATTCCAAAGTCTGGGTCTGGCCTCGGCTGATGTCGCACTTTCCCCGACGTCAGAGCATCTGGGGTATAAAAGCATCAGCCGACGCCATTTTCCTCAGTTTTTCTTGCCCCTGATGCCAGGTGCCCTCTAGGAAGGCTAAATTTGGATAAATGCAATAATTTTCCAAACATTTGCAAAATTATATATATATATATATATATATATATATATATATATATATATATATACACACACACACACATGTAAATACAAACAAATGCACCATAATAGATTCCCCCAGCTAGCTAAAAGAGGGGTAAGTACCCTAGGAATACCACAGAGGGGTAGGAGGGAGGGTAAACCTGACTGCAGATGCATACCTATCGGACATCTACATTTATGGTAGGTACAAAACTGTACTATGTCCTTCAAGGATGCATCTGCAGTCATAACATATGGGTAGAATACCATAGCCAATCTGGGGGTGGAGGTACTAAGAAAAGAATGGTGTAGTTAAGATCCCCTGCAGGACTGCAGTTGCAAACCCTGCTCTGGATCTAGAGTATAAAGGTAGATTGTAATGCTTGGCAAATGTATGCATGGAGGTCCAAGTAGCAGCTTCTAAAATGTCCTTGGTAGCCACCCCCCGTAGGAAGGCTGTAGTGGTGGCCGTGGCCCTTGTGGAGTGAGGCCTGATATTTTCAGGAACTGTCTTTCCATGAAAGGAGTAGCAAAAGCGAATGCAATTTCCTATCCATTTTGAAATTGACTGTTTGGAAATTGCTCTTCCTTGCACCCCAGGTGCATATGGTACAAATAGTTGGTCAGTTTTTCTGCTAGTTTTTATTCTGTCCAAGTAGTAGCGTAGTTGTCTGTGTATATCCAGGGTGTGCAAAAGTTTTTCCCCTTTATTCTGTGGATTAGGGAAGAATGTAGGCAAGTGAATAGTTTGGTTCAAGGATACCCTAGAAACCACCTTTGGCATAAAAGTAGGATTGGTTCTTAGTGACACTCTGTCCTGGTGGAAAATAAGAAAAGGCTGCACTGCCATTAATGCTTGTAACTCAGATAATCTTTCTTGCTGAAGTGATTGCCAGAAGGAATGCAGTTTTCCAAGATAGAAACTGTAGATCCGCTGATGCTGCTGGTTCAAAAGGAGGTAGTGTCAGTTTTTCCAGCACAAAGTTGAGATCCCAGGCAGGTAGAGGTGGTCTTATTGGAGGTTTAACATTTTTGATCCCTCTCAGAAATTGTCTGAGGAGAGGGTGTGAGAAGATAGGTGGGTCCACATTGTATTCTGCTGAAATTGCTGAAGCATGAATCTTAATGGAAGAATAAGACAGGCCATTGTGGAACAATTCTGCTAAATATTCTAGGATATGTGCTAGGTTTGCCACTGTGACATCTGTGTCCTTTGATGTGCTCCAAATGAGAAATCTCTTCCATTTAGCTGAGTATGTCTTCCTTGTGGAAGGCCGGCGAGCCTCCAGGATAATGTCCTTCACCCTCTGAGATAAAATAGTTTGTTTGGGATTTAAGGAATTTTCCAGGCAGTTAGCTGCAATGTTTTCAAGTTGGGATGCAGGGTCTTGAAATTGTTCTGCGTTAGAAGAAGAGGCCATAGGGGGAGAGGCCATGATTTTGCCTGAGACATGCTTCTCAATAGTGGATACCAGTGTTGTCTTGGCCAGTCCGGAGCTATTAGTATCACTTTTGGCTGTTCCTCCCTGATTTTCAGTAGAACCTTGTGCATCAATGGGAGAGGTGGGAAAGCATATCCTGTTAGGGCTTTCCAGCTGAAAGAGAGAGAGTCCACCCTCCAAGCTTGTGGGTGGTTTGTCCTTGAGCAGAATGTCTTCAGTTGATGGTTGAGTGGGGAGGCGAACAGATCTAGCTCCGGCATTCCCCATGTCTTTGTTATGAGTTTGAAGATGTCTGGGTGCAGCATCCATTCGTGTGCATCCATAGTAGTCCTGCTTAGGCTGTCCGCCAGTGCATTTTCTTTCCCTGGCACGAATTGGGCCTGTAGCTGGATATTGAGATTCAGGCATAAATCCCACAGGTTCATAGCCATCTGGCATAGCGGGTAGGAATGTGTGCCTCCCTGTTTATGTACCACATGACCGTGGTGTTGTCTGTCCTTATTAACAGATGTCCTTGTTGGAGGAAGGGTTTGAATGCCTCAATTGCATGCCTCACTGCCAGCATTTCCTTTTGGTTTATGTGCATGCTTAGCTGCCCTTGAGGCCATAGGCCTTGGATGCATTTGTCCTCCATGTGTGCTCCCCATCCTCGGTCCGAGGCATCTGTGGTGATGGTCTGCCTTGTTTTTGGTTTGTTGAAAGGCAACCCTCTGTTGGACTGGCAGGCCTGAGCCCACCACAGGAATTCCTTTTGCAGGCATGGAATGATTGGTATCATGGTTTCTAGACTGTGACTGTGTTAAGACCATACACTCCTTAGGTACCATTGCAATTTCCTCATATGCAGTCTGGCATGTGGGATTAGAATTATGCAGGATGCCATGTAACCCAGGGCCTGCAGGATTTTCCTTGCAGTAAGCTGAGTTTGTCTTGTCAAAATCATGAAGTAATCTGGAAGTTGTTTTTGCTTTTCTTCTGTGAGAAAGGCCATTTGGGTGTTTGTGTCCAGATCTGCACCCAAAAAGGTGATCCTTTGGGATGGTACTAGTCTTGACTTTTGGATGTTGACTGTGTATCCCAAGGCCTGTAACAGGTGTATGGCATAGGCCAAGTCCTTTAACAATTTCTTCTTGTTGTCTGCTTGTATTAGGCAGTCGTCCAGGTATGGATAAGTTTGAATTCCCTGTAGTCTGCAATGTGCAACTACTGATGCCAGGCATTTCGTGAATACTCTGGGTGCAGTAGATAAGCCAAAGGGCAATGCTGAGAATTGATAATGCTCTGATCCTGTAAGAAATCTGAGGTGTCTTCTGCAACTTGGTCGGATAGGGACGTGCAGGTATGCCTCCTTGAGATCTAGAGTCACCAGCCAAGACTCCTTGCCCAACATGGGAAGAAGTTGCTGTAGGGTCAGCATTTTGAATTTTGGCACAATGAGATAAGTGTTGAGTGCGGACAGGTCGAGAATAGGCCTCCATTGATTTTCTTTTGTTGGTACAAGGAATAGTCTGGAGTAAAATCCTTGGCCTTGTTCTGAACATGGTACCTTTTCTATGGCTTTCATCTGAAGTAAATTGCTGATTTGTTTTAAAGCCTCTGCCTTCTGATTTGGTGGTAGGTTTGGCATTCCGCTTCTTTTTGGCAAAGTGTGGAAGTGAAACCTGTATCCTTTGTCTATTATTTGCAATGTCCATGTATCCTTTGTAATATAATGCCAGTTTTTTGAGAATAAAGCCAGCTTTCCGCCCAAGGGTGCTTCCAGTTGATCCCTTGTAGGCGGAATCAGAGTCAAGTCATTGAGTCTGTCCTGTAGTAGTGGTTGTTGTTGTAGCTGTTGCACTACTCCTCTGGTTGGCAGGCTGCCACTAACGGCCTCTGTAGGAGCCCTTCGACTGACGTTTGCCTCTAGAGCGCCTGTTCCTGCCTCTCTGGGCTCTGTCCGAGTCTGGAAAGGACCAATTCTTTGTAGGCCAGTTTCTGCTGAATCTCGGTGGTTGAACTTGCAGGAAATCTTTAACTGTTTGCACAGATTTTGCTTTTTCTTCAACCTTTTTTAGAATCTCCTGAGCAGGGGAGCCAAATAAATTTTGTTTCTCCATTGGAGCATCGAGGAGTTTAGCTTTGACATGGTCTGGCAAAGATTGCTCCTTCAGCCAGGCATGCCTACGAATAACTGCCCCAGTCATAGCTGATCTAAATGAAGCCTCCAGTGCATCATAGCCACATTTTAAGAAATGGTTACTAACCTGTTGTGAGTTATGTACCAAATCCTGAAGGGATTTACGGTCTAGGGTTCTGGAGAAGAAAGTTTCTTATTCAGTTCATCTAACAAATACTCTTGGTACTGTATCATATGGAATTGACAGTTTAATGCCCTGACAGAAAGAGTTGCAGATGTATACACCTTCTTACCCCATCTCTCTAAAGCTCTAGACTCTCTTTCAGAGGGTAGGGGATTTTTGGCAGTAGCGGCTGCAACCCCTTTAGGGCCCTGAGAAATAGTTTCTGGGTCTGCAGAATGGGCTTTATACAGATGGAAATGAGAATCCGGGACCCTGTAATATCTGTCAGGTTTGGCAGGGGCCGGAGGAAGAGTGTCAGGGGCTGTACTGACATCATTGTACACATCATCAATTACATTTAGAACAGGAGGTATAGTTAAGGACCTATGCTGAGGCAAATGCAAAAAGGTCCGTAATCTTTTTCTAGAATCAGAGAAATCCTGACCTTGCCATTGAAAGTGCTCTCTCATGGAGTGTAGAGTCTCCCCAAAGGAAAACTCTTCAGGAGGGGAGGCCGAAGGGATAGATTCATCTGCATCTGAATCCTCATAAGGCGAGTAAGCCCCTTCCTGGTGGTCTGACAACTCAGATCCATCCGTAGAATCATCTGAGGAGTGGGGTTCAGAGAGGTCAGTCCTGGGCCTTTTGTCTGGAGGAGGATGAGAGGCCCTGTCTGGGTGAGGTTGTGAACCCCTAATTAAGGCGATAAGGTCCTCAGCCAGGCTGAGGATCTGAGAACTAGAGGAAGGCCTCTGGGGTGTAGATTTGGCAGGTAAAGCTTTTGAAAGTTTGGCAGCTTTAGCCCTAGAGAAGGCCTTAATGGACATAGAAGCTGGGGGCCTAGCAGCCCCACGTGCAGGGGTAGAAATGTCCAAAGGTATGGTGTCGGACAAATCCTGAACACTAGCTTCAGTAGGTAGTTCTGAAGCAGACTCAGCCGGGGCCTCTCGGGCCTCGGTGGTCGGAAGTATGGTTTCGGAAGAAGGAATCGCCGAGGACTCTGTTTCGGCCGAAACCGAGACACTCGCGGTAGGCCTAGCCGTGGTTTCAGCCAAAACCGCGGGCCACGAGTGTCGGTCCTTTTCCTTGTGTTTTTTGATCATATGCGAAGTCGGAGTCTGCGACGGCATTTTATAAGCAAAAGCCGCTCCAAAAAACTCCTCTGCAAACTCCGACCGACGTCTAAGAGTTCGTCGGTTGAAGGAGGCACAGGCTAAACAGGCTGATACGTCGTGGTCTGGGCTTAAGCAAGGAAGGCAGTAAGAATGGAAAGCCTTATGAGGTATTTGTTTCCCACAAGTTAAACAATTATTTACTTTATCTGACATCGGCTGAGGCAAGAAAGAGTCCCCAACGGGGTACTTAGCTTTTTTCGAAGTCTTCGGTAGCTGAAATCTCTGGATCTGACCGACCGGCACTTGCGAACAGCTTCTGCTTCGGGCACCGCGCGGCACGAAAGACGGAGGAAAATGGCGTCGGCTGATGCTTTTATACCCCAGACGCTCTGACGTCGGGGAAAGTGCGACATCAGCCGAGGCCAGACACAGACTTTGGAATCCGGCCGACCGAAGGGCTGCCTGAGGCAGGACAACCCATATGTTATGACTGCAGATGCATCCTTGAAGGACATCCACAGTGCAAGATGTGTTTAGTTACTTGACTTGCAGAATGCATCAACTCCTGTAAATCTTTAGATTCTGCCTAGCAGGAAAGGAAGACATTGGAGTTCCAAGGTATGTTGCTGTAATTTCAGCATATGGAACTGACAGTTTAGTGCCCTTACAGCAAGAGTAGATGAGGTGTATACTTTTTTACCCAGTCTGTCAAAAGCTCGGGAATCCCTGTCTAAGGGGGTGGGATTCTTAGCAGAGGCTGCTTTAATCCCTTTTGGCTCATAGGTTGGTAACTAGGCTATCAGCCCTAGGGCCTATACAAGCCTAGCCATAACAATTCCATGGCTATTTCTTCCCACACTATTTACTTCCCTGGAACCCTGTCTAGCAGGGCAACTGACATGATCCCCGGGGTGAATTTCCTTTCTCCCATCCAATCGTCAAGGTTCCTTTTGAAGAGGGCTAAAGAGGCACTCTGATTGACATGTATGGGCAATCTATTCCAGAGTCTGGGGAGTCTCTGGGTCAGGAATCTATCCTCCAGCATGTTTTGTTTATTGTGATGACAAGGTTTAGATCCCTGGAGAATGTGGCTGAGGGATTGGGATTTCTTTAAGTGTAGCATGTCCAACAGCTCTAGGTTTGACATGGCCTTGTATGTTAAGCAGAGATTGCCTCTGAGTAGACGATATGCGACAGAATATAGCTGGAGTTTTTTAAGGTGGTCAGTGTAAGGCATCCGATTTAGGCCTGTGATTCTTTTAGTGAGGTATTTCTGCGGCCTTTCCAGTTGTTGCAGATGTCTTGAGAGGTACATAACAAATGGGGCGTTGTATTCTATAATGGGTCTAATGAGGGATGAGTACAGTGGGACAATGACCTCCTTTTTTCTGGATGAAAAGCCCTTAATGATGAGGTGTGCCACATAGAAGGATTTACTGACTGTTGTGGCGATGTGGTTATCGAAGGTGAAACCACTGTCCACCTGTGTCGCTAAGTCTCTTATCACAATTTCGGTGTTTAGTGTACTGCCAACTATATGGTAATTCACGGGTACATGCTCTTGAGAAATGACCTCAGGGTCAGCTGTATGATTTTTAAAAAGATATTTGTGTGAGTCAGGGACTCTATAGTACCTGTCTGGTTTTCTGGGAGCGGGAGGAAGGGCGTCAAGAGTCAAGCTGGATTCGAGGAAAACATCCTCCACAACATCCAGGACTTGGGGGAAGGCCAAGGGTCTGTGTTGTGGAAGATCTAGGAATTCCCTGAGTCTCTTTAGACTGAGGACAGTCCTGACTCTCCCTATTGGACATGCTCCCTTAAGTATGCAGGGTTTCCCCAAAGGGAAAATCCTCTGGGGAGAGGCTGAAGGAATGGAATCCTCTGCATCAGAATCCTCTGAAGTGGAGAGGGGGTGCATGTCTTCATATTCAGATGCATCAGATTCATCTGACTCTTGTTCAGACAAAAAGTACAGTTGTGTGCACTTACCATAAATGTAGATGTTAAGAGTGTATTCACTGTTGCAGTCATCACACTTGGGTTATCCTGCCAGGGGTAGCCCTCAGTTGGCCCAAATACCAGAGGCTTAGTATTTCTGCATCGGTTGCTGTTGCTTTATGACTGACGTCAGGTCGTCAGTGGTATAAAAACAGGCAGCCGATGCCATTACATCAGCTCTTCTTGCCCAAATGTCAGGAGCCCCCTAGAGAGCTAAGTTATGGTGGAAAACCACCACCAGTAAGAAGTAAATACCAATAGCCTTGTAAGGAATGAGGAAGAGAAAGTGAAAGAGAGAGAGAGACACACAAAGGGGCTGGAGGGTGGGAAACCAGGACTGCAACAGTAAATACACTCCAACATCTACATTTATGGTTAAGTGTACAAAACTGTACTATGTTCTTCATGTTTCACTGTTGCAGTCATCACACACGGGTTGATTCCCAAAGCTGAAGAATGAGTGGAAGCAGTCAAGAAGAGCTGGGGCTGGCTAGTATGCACTGCAGGACTGTGGTTGCAAAGCCCGTCCTGGATTTAGAAAAGACAGGCAGGTGGTAATGCTTGGTGAAGGTATGAACAGAACTCCAAATTGCAGCTTCCAGAATGTCTCTGGTAGGACTCCTCTGAGAAAAGCTGTAGAGGCTGACGTTTCCCTAGTGGAATGTGTTCTGACTCCCTGAGGGGGTGGTTTCCCATGGTGTTTGTAACAGAAATGGATACAGCGTGCTATCCATTTGGAGACTGTTTGCTTTGATATGGCCTTGCCCTCTGCCCCTGGTGCAAAGCTGACTAGTAACTGGTCAGATTTCCTAAAGGGCTTAGTCATATCAGGGTAGAATCTGAGCTGTCTGCGCACATCTAAACAGTGCAGGATCCTTTCCCCCCTTATTCTGAGGATTAGGGAAAAAGGTGGGCAAATTGATAGATTGGTTGATAGCCACACTGGTCACCACTTTAGGCATGAAAGTTGGGTTAGTCCTGAGGGAGACCCTGTCAGCATGAAAAATAATGAAGGGTTCCCACAGCCATAAGTGCTTGTAGCTCCGACACTCTTCTGGCTGAAGTGATGGCCAGAAGCAAGGCTGTTTTCCAAGAGAGGAACTTTAACTCTGCAGACACTGCAGGCTCAAAGGGAGGATATAGTGCAAGCTTTTCCAACACAAAGTTAAGGTCCCAAGCAGGGGTAGGGGCTCTTCTTGGTGGACTTAAGTTGTTAGCCCCTCTCAGGAACTGCGTGAGAGAGTGTGAGAAGAGAGGTGGCTCAGTGCTGTAATGAGCAGAGATGGCAGAGGCATGGATCTTAATGGAAGAGAAGGATAGGCCCCTGTGGAGCAGGTCTGCTAGGTAATCCAGGATGAGAGGTAAGGAGGGCTGTGCTGGTTCCGCTCCTTTAGTCTGGGTCCAGGAACAATACCTTTTCCACTTGTCAGCTTAGGATCTTCTAGTACTGGGTCATCTGGCTTCACATATGACATCCAGTACCTGCTTGCTTAGGCTGGCCACCGGAGGAGAAGTCAAGAAATAAGCCAGGCTGCAAGTTTCAGGGTCTGCAATTGCGGATGCAAAAACTGTCCCTCCTGTTGAGTCAGGAGAGTTGGGATCGGGGGGGGTGTGCCATGGAGGCAGCAGTGACAGACTGCGCAGTAGTGGGTACCAGTGTTGGCATGGCCAGTCTGGGGCAATCAGGATTGCCCCTGGTCTTTCCTCCCTTATCTTGAGTAATACTCTTGTAAGAAGAGGTAGAGGGGGAAAAACATAGTTTGAGAGGTTTGCCCACTGGAAGAATAGGTCATCCACTTTCCAGGCCTTGCTGTGAGGTTCCCTGGTGCAGAATTTGTTGAGCTGGAGGTTGTAGGGGGAGGCAAATAGGTTCACCTTTGGGGTACCCCATTCCTGGGTCACAAGGCTAAAGGTGTTGTGGTTTAATTGCCACTCATGTGGGTCTAGGAGATTTCTGCTTAAGTTGTCTGCCAGAGAGTTTTGCTTGCCTGGCAAGAACTGAGCTTGCAGGTGAATCTGCATGGCTGAGGCAGTGTTTCAGAGGGTCATGGCTAGCCTGCAGAGTGGGTTCCCCCCTGCTTGTTGATGTACCACATCACTGTGGTGTTGTCGGTTTTGATTAGCAGGGGCTCCGGAGAGAGTAGGGATCTGAAAGCTGTCAGAGCATGCTGAACAGCAAGCATCTCTTTTTGGATGATGGGCAGATAAATTTGATTTGGGCTCCATTGGCCCTGAATGCACCTGCCATCCAGATGTGCACCCCATGCATAGTCTGATGCTTCTGTGGTTAGGGTCTGGGCAGCGTGGGGTTGTATAAAGGGAATCCCCTTGTTGTGGTTGCATGCTGCTGCCCACCAAAGAAACTCTTTCCTTAGACAACGTATCATAGGTATGATAGTTTCCAGGTCCTGAAAATGTTGGCACCAAAGACTTTTAAAGTACCACTGAAGTTTCCTCATATGCAGTCTGGCATATGGAATTAGTAGAATGCAGAAGACCATGAACTCTAGAGCTTGCAAGATTTTCCTTGTGGATAACTGGGTTCTGGTGACCATTTGAGAGAAGTAGCCTGTCAGATAGCTTTGTTTTTCTGGAGTAAGGAATGCCATATCTGGGGTGCTGTGTCCAAGCTTGCTCCCAGGAATACAATTTTTTGACTGGGGACAAGTTTGGATTTCTTTTCGTTGATAGTGTACCCCAAGGAGGTTAGAAGGTCCTTTACAAATGTCAGGTGCTGCAACAGCTTTTTCTGACTGCTGAATCAGGCAATCGTCCAAGTAGGGGTAAATCTGAATACTTCTCTGTCTGCAATGGGTAATGGCTGGAGCCAGGCATTTTGTGCAGTGGATAAGCCAAAAGGAAATGCAGAGAACTGATAATGTATAGGTCCTGTCTTGAAATGTAGATATTTCCTGCAGGAGTCCTTTATTAGGATGTGCCAACAGGCCTCCTTTAGATCTAGGGTGGTTAACCAGGCATCTTTGGATAGCATAGGGAGAAGCTGCTGTAGGGTGAGCATTTTGAATTTTGGTACCACCAGGAAGGTGTTTAGAATGGATAGATCTAAGATTGGGTGCCAAGTGCCCTCTTTTCTGGGTACCAGGAAAAGTCTGGAATAAAAAGCCTTGGCATATCTGTTCTAAAGGAACAGGCTGAATTACCCTTATGGACAGCAGGGACTGAACTTAGTTTTGTGCCTCTGCCGACTGGTTTGGAGGAAGGTCTGGGAACCCTTTTGGGGTTGACAGTGTATGGAAATAAAATGTGTATCCCTGGGATACTATGCTGAAGACACATCGATCGTTGGTGATGGAGGTCCAGTTTTTTGCATGGTGGGCACGTTTTCCTCCTAGAGGCATAAGCAACTGGGCAGAGATGAGGAGAGGAGTTGAGAAGTCATTGTGAATGCTTTCCATAAGTGGATTGCTTAGCACTCCCTGTTTTAGAAGTGGAGGTACTCCATTGCTTAGATCTCTGCATACCCTGAGAATGTAGTCGGGGGGGGGGGGTCTGCTTCCCCTAGGTCTAGTTTGAGGTGGCCTTGAGGGGGCTGGAAAGGACCAATGTTTTGAGGGGCAATGCCTACTGAATCTTGAAGGCTGCACTTGCAAAAAATCTGACTGACTGCATAGACTTAGCTTTTTCTTCCATCTTTTTTAAAACCTCTTCTGCTTTGGTGCCAAACAGATTGTCCTTGTTCAGAGGTGCATCCAACAATTTTGATTTGACATGGTCTGGCAAGGTCTGCTCCTTAAGCCAGGCATGCCTTCTAAGTACATAACCTGAGACTGCTGCCCTGCAAGATGCTTGTAGGGAGTCAAACCGACATTGCAGGGTATGCTTGCTAACCTGGCTTGCAGAGTGCACAAGCTCCTGTAATTCTTTATTTTCTGCACAATCAGGGAAGGTAGATAATTTTTGCTTAATAAGTTCCATAGTATGTTGCTGGTATTTGAGCATGTGGAACTGACAATTTAATGCTCTAATGGCAAGAGTTGCAGAGGTGTATACTTTTTACCCCATCTGCCTAAAGCTCGGGAATCCCTGTCTGAGGTTATGGGAATCTTAGCTGTAGTTGCTTTTATTCCTTAGGTCCTTGGGAGATGACCTCTGGGTCAGCAGTAAGATTTTTGAAAAGGAATTTATTTGAGTCAGGGACTCTGTAGTACCTGTCAGGGTTCCTGGGAGCAGGGGGTAAAGTATCAGGAGTTAGACTGGACTCCATAAAGACATCATCCACAACATCCAAAACAGGAGGGATAGCTAAGGGTCTGTGCTGTGGTAAATCTAAAATTCTGAGTCTTTTTGGACTAAGGATAATCCTGGCATTCCCAATGGAAATGCTCTCTCAAAGTATGTAGGGTTTCACCAAAAGAAAAATCCTCTGGAGGGGAGGCAGAAATTCTTTTGCATCTGACTCCTCTTAGGCAAATAAGGGCATGCCTTCATAATCAGAAACCTCACAGTCAGACTCTTGGTGAGATAAATCTGTTGTGGACAAGTCTCCTTTTAGCAGGGGAAGGCTGGCTTCCCCTAATCAGCATGATCAGGTCTTCTGCCATTTTAAGCATCTGTGATTGTGACAAGGAAGCAGGCGCTTGAGTTTGAGTCGGTTTTTTAGACGTAGCTCGTACTCTTGGCCTTAGAAACTCGATAGTTTTAGAAAAAAATGAAGATGCGAATGAAGTAGTTGGTTTGTGTTGAATATCGGTAGTGCAAAGAACTTCCTCAGAAGCAGGTGCCTGCACAGCGGCTCTGGACCCATCCAAGGTAGAGACATCCGAAGGTTTCGTAGTCAAAGAAGAGTCTCGCAGCATACCGGACTCCGAACAGGTCTCGGTAGTCGCCTGCAAATCCATCAAAGCGGGCATCAGGGGTTGCGAAAGCACCTCACTGAGAACCGAACTGGAGACTAGCTTAACAGAAGCGTCATTGGCAGTTTTAGACCTGTGCAGTCTGTCTTTATCCTTATGTTTTTTTTCAGAAGATCAGTAGTCGGATAGCTTACCGAAGCCATTTCAGAATACGGAAATAGAGAATGAAAGTATTTAGCTACAATAATGGCCCAACGATGAATAGTTTGGGCGTTGAACAAAGCACAAAACCGGCAGCAGGGTATATTGTAGTATGGGCCTAAACAGGTGATGCAGCAAAAATGGAAATCTCGGTGTGGTATTTGCTGTCCACAGGCGAGACAATTGTTACATTTTTTCTGACATCGGTTAAAGCAAGAAAAAATGATCCCTAACGGGGTACGTACCTTTAGAAGACTTCAAGATGATTCAATTTCGGAAACAAAAACTCAGGTAGTGGCCGACCGGCACTCGTGCAAACTGCTTCTGGCTCCTTAGCAAGAAAGACTGATGTAATAGTGTCAGCTGCCTGTTTTTATACCATTGACAACCTGACGTCAGTCCTGAAGCGACAACAACCGACGCAGAAATGCTAAGCCTCTGGTATTCAGGCCGACTGTGGGCTACCCCTGGCAGGATAACCCAAGTGTGATGACTGCAACAGTGAAACACGAAGAACATCTACAGGGGACAGATCTCTTCCTTTTGGAGGGGGTAGCTTGGCTTCCCCTGATCAGCATGATAAGGTCTTCCTCCATTTTAAGCATTTGAGACTGAGGCAAGGTAGCAGGCGCCTGAGAGTGGGTCGTCGGTTTCTTGGGTGTGGTTCACACCCTGGGCTTAAGAAACTCGGTAGTTTTAGAAAGAACAGCAATCGTGAAAGAAGACATTGGTTTGTGCCAAGTTTCGGTAGTGCAAAGGACTTCCTCAGAAGCCGGTGCCTGTTCAGCGGCTCCGGACCCATCCAAGGTAGAGACGACTGCAGGATCCTTAGTCAAAAAAGAGTTTTGTGGCATACCAGACTCTGAAAGGGTCTCTTTAGCAGCCTGCGAATCAACAGAAGTGGGCATCAGGGGTTGCAAAAGTGCCTCACGGAGTACTGGAGAACTGACGACTAGCTTAACAGAAGCATCGTCGGTAGGTTTGGGCCTGTGCAGTCTGTCTCTGTCTTTATGTTTTTTCGAAAGATCTGCTGTCGGATGGCTTACAGAAGCCATACCGGAATTCGAGGACTGCAAGCGAAAATATCTGGCTACAATAAGGGCCCGACGATGGATAGTTCTGGCATTAAACAAAGCACAGAAGTGACGAGGGACGTCGTGGTATGGGCCTAAACAAGTGACGCAGTAACAGTGGAAGTCTGGTGTGGTATTTGCTTTCCACAGGCGAGAGAATTATTAACTTTTTCTGACATCGGTTAGTGTAAGAAAAAGGAACTCCAATGGGGTACTTAGCTTTAGAAGACTTCAACTTCAATTTGGTAGATGAAAACTCAGGTAGAGGCTGACCAGCACTCGTGCGAACTGCTTCTGCTTCGGGCTCCACGTCAAGAAGACTGATGTAATGGCATCGGCTGCCTTACTTTATACTACTGAAGACCTGACGTCAGTCCTCAAGCTACAGCAACAGATGCAGAAATACTAAGTCTCTGGTATTCGGGCCAGCCGAGGGCTACCCTGGCAGGGATAACCCAAATGTGATGACTGCAACAGTGAAACACGAACATCTAAATGGTTCAATGGAAACATCCAGGTACTACTTGACAGCAGAAGTACAAGGTTTTGGATTTTTAGACTTCTTTTTCAACAGATGAAGACCCGAGGGCCATTTTACCTTAGGCAAGCTCCATAAGCCTTTGATTCTAAAGGTAAATTTTTAGACAGACGGTGACCTAGGGACTTAGGAACAAACAAATGGCAGTCAGAACAATCTTTATAGTTGTGCTTATCTAAGCAAAAAAGACACTGCAAATAATGGTCTCAGTGAAAAATGTGCCTCCCACAATCACCCTTTCCCCTCTTAGGTGACAAGTACAAAATTTTTATTATGAAAAAGAAGAGGAAGAGTCTTCAATGGGGATATTTAGAGGCACTGGTTTATACTAGGCTAATGACCGCTAGGGCCCTTATAAGCCTAACCATGCAACCTAAATCTGATCCACAAACTTGATTTATATGGGAAAGTGATTTACTAACTTCCGCTGTCCATAAGAGACATAGGCTCCAGACCAGGGGTGAATTTCCGAATACCCATCCACTGGTTCAAGTTGTGCTTAAATAAGGTTAGTGAGGAACTCTTCTTCACATGGACAGAGAGTCTGTTCTAAAGACTGGGAATTCTCTGAGAAACATATCTGTCTCTCCAAAATGTCCTATTTATGTTGCAAGCAAAATTTTGGTCTTTTTATCTAGTAGTTTTGCATGTGCAAAAGTTTCATCAAAACACGGTCCAATGATGCCTTGTACACAAAGCATAGATCACCTCTCAGAAGTTTGTATAATACCAAGCAAAAAAAAAAAAAAAGTACCCGATACATGTAGAGGAGGAACAAGGTTTAAAAGAAGGCTAGACTTGAATCAGCTATGTAATGTTTGACTGACAATGACTGGAGAGATTAAACGTGATGTATAATGTTTGCAACTACAATTGTGTCAACATGGTTTGTAATGTATAATGTTTGCAGATGAAACTGTGTCAGTATGATTTGATTTCATTTATATAAATGTAATATTGCCTATGTCACACATGGTAATGTAATAAAAATTATTCTTGTTAAACAAAAAAAAAAAAAAAAGGCAAAGAAACAGGGCCATGAGGTGATCAGCATACAGCATTGTGTTTACTCTCTGTATCATTTTTAAGGAACCTTTGTGGATGTTCCAGTTGCCGCATTTGTTTGGTCAGGTACATACCAAAGGGGGCATTAAACTCTATAATGGGTCTGATTATAGTGTATAATGACCTCTCTAGACCTACTTGCCATAGCCTTACTTGTACGTTGAGCAAAGTAGAAGAATTTTCTTACTACCTCGGACATATGTTGGTTGAAGGCTAGGTAACTACCTACAGGAGTTCCCAGATCTTTGATTAGGGAATCAACATTTAGGTGCATTTTACTGATGATACAGTTACCTGCAGTGGCTGACTTACCAAAAGATACTATAATGCATTTCTTGGTATTAAGTTTTAAATCATGGCTTTCGCACCATGCGTTTGTCTATGTTAGACCTTCCTGAAGGGTGTTCTGTTCTTGGGGGAATTCAGTGACTGCTCCCAGTTTGGTCAGTCAGAGACCCTTGACTTTGACCACAGAGAAGTAGATGCCAAAGAGGAGCAAGCCTAGCACACAGCCCTAAAGGACTCCACTGGTGACCGGCCTCTTTGTAGAAGTGGCCTCACCGATCCTAACCTCTTGGGTCCCATCTGTGAGCCAAGCTAGCTATCCGGTGGATTCAAAGGGGGTTTATGCCTAGTTTCATAAGTTTGTTGACAATGCACGACTGAGGTATTGTACAAGTGCTTTAGCCAGATCTAGGTAAGCAGTATGCACTGCTTTCTCCTTATTCATTGCTTTAGTGACCTTTTCAAAGAAATCCAACAGGTTCAGACCTTCCTTTGGCAAGGGCAAACTAAGATGGATCCAGTGTCTGGAGGTTTCCTATGTCCTTGTTGATAACATACATGAACACTCTCTTTCCATAGCTTTGCAAATAAGACTAATCAGACTAATAGGTCTGTACTTTTGAGGATTTGTTGAAGGTCCTTCCATTACAAAAGGGGAATGAGTGTCGCAGTCTTCCATTATCATGAAACAGAGCCTATTTTAAGACTATACTTAAACAGTGACTCTACGGATCCTGATAAGTCATATTTTAGACTGTTCAGGAGGCATCCAAGGATGTTAATGGGGCCCATTAATGCTGTGTTCTTGGCTTTAGCAAGCAGAGTCAGTACATGCTCCATAGTTATAGTTGGAAGGCCTATGTTTTAGGGTACTTCTTAGGGAATTGTTGGGGGTAAGATGAGGGTAATGTTGGAACTTAACTTGTCTGCTATCAGAGATGCTATATCACCAAGCTTGGGGAATGTGGCACCATACACCACCAGCTCAGAAAATTGCTGTGTGTTAACCATGATGTTTCTGAAGAAGGTCTTCTGGTTATCTTTCACCTGGGGGGGGGGGGGGGCTATCATAACCTCAAGGTTGGCTTTGTTTGACTAATTAGCCCTTTGATTGTCTATTTAGCTTGATGACCAAGCCATGAACTAACCACGGGAAAACTTCATTGCCATACTCTTCTTAGCTACAGGTCCTACAGCATGAACCAGGAAACTCATACATCATTCACCATCCAGCTCAGTACCATATTCATATTTTAATTACCCCACAATTAATTGGGAGGCAGACACTAGCACTAATATGCAGGCCAAAGGATTTCTTGACTGTGTAAATTCAAATGCACCAGTGCAGCTAGTCTGCACTTCCAATAGGGGATCACATATCCTAGATCTGGCACTCACAAATATGGGAGACTGGTCCCCCCCCCCCCGTGTAATATCCTCACTGGTAAGATAAGATCACAAAGCAGTCTCCCTTGAAATGAAGGTAAAACTAGTCCCCCCCTCCTAATTCCAACAACTTTAACTTATCTATGGTAAATTACCTGCTGTTAATGGGCACTATAGCTAGTTTCCAATTACTCTCAAATCCAGAAAACACAGAAAACTATGCAGAGGTGTACACACAAAAGCCCTGTATGACCATATAAACAACTGCATAGAAACAGTAGCATCAGACTAAAAGAAACCAGTGTCAAACCACAAAAACAAGCCACACTGTTGGACACCAGTATTAATAAGTTGTACAACAAAAGAATAAAAATCCCGTCAAGAAGTAAAATGGAAGGTGCACAACACAGCAAAAACTCCTTCAGTCTAAACAAGCTAATAAAGAAACTAGTCAAGTCTCTGCAAGCAGACTTTGAGGTAAAAAATAACTGCCAAAGCTAAACATAACCATGAGCCATTTTTAAGTTATGTCCTCAGTCTTAAGAGGAGCACCCAATAATGTGCAGAATTATTTGTAATCTGCATCACCTATACTTGGGCCAGAAGATGCATCAAATCTGCTGGCTGACAGATTCAGCACAAATTTCAGCTCCAATTCACCCCCAGTTCTCCCCAAGAAATACTCTCCACAACTCCACCACAAATTATCACCAAAGAACTGATTGCTACTACCCACTCTAAAGCTAAAAATATGGCTTCACTGGGGCCGGATGACATACCAGGCTGCCTCTTAAACAGCTTAAATCAGGACTTATTAGGCCTATAGGATCTCTATTTAACTACAGTCTCAGGACTGTCTTTGTCCCATTAGAGTGGTGGACAGCAACATTCATCCCTCTGCATAAAGGGGGACCATCTACTGACCCAGGAAATTACAGACCCATAAGTTTGACTAGTCCTATATGTAAGGCCATGGAAAGAATAATAATTATGGACCTGATGAATAATGATTAAGACCACCTGCAAACACTGGCTCTGACCCAATTCAGCTTTGTCAAGGCAGGTCATGCCTATTGAATCTAGTGGATCCCTTTGAGAAAGCCACTAAGGCCATGGATGAGGGTACAGTACAGTTGTGCAAAATCTTACCATAACAGTAGAGGCCCTTCTCTTCACTGTTGCAGTATTCTTAACAGAAGGAAAGCTCAACATCCAGCCAGTATACCAAAGCCTTTAGTACTTACAGGAGTCATACGTTGCACATATACTCCACACGCAAGGTGTAGGGCCATAAAGGTCACATATGGGCACACCTACTCAGAACTGAAAAAGCCCCAGGAAGAACAGAAAGCCCCTAGGGACAAGGAAGAATATTTGCAACCAAAAGGAGAAAAGGGAGAACAGCCCCCTGGCCAGGAGGGAAAGAAAGAACAGGATAGAGCACAGAGGGAGGAAGGGAGGGAGTGAACACTGCAACAGTAAAGAGAAGGACCTCTACCATTATGGCAAGACTTTTCACAATTGTACTGACCTTCCATATCTCTGTTGCAGTATTCCTTAACAGAAGGGAAAGAAAAAAAAAGGTCAAGAGGAAATCTGGGAGGAGGACGATACGACGGAGGAGCCTTCCAGAAACCCATGCAGGATAGTCTTCACAAAGCCAGTTCTAGCTCTGGAAATAACATCCAACTTATAATGCTTAGTGAAGATATGAACTGAAGACCAAGTAGCAGCCTCAATGATGGAAGTGGTATCCAGTCCTTTGAAAAAAACAACAGAGGAAGCAACAACCCTGGTAGAATGAGCCTTTACAGATGAGGAAAGACATTTACAAGGAAAAGAACAAAAAAATAACCTTAGAAATCCAGGAAGAGATGTTTTGCTTAGAAACAGCTAAGGCCAGAGAACTTGGATGAAAAAAAAAACAAGAAGCTACTCAGATTGGTGAATAACCTTAAGTTTTAGGTGTGAAATACATTCTCAATTGGCAGACTGTGGAGAAGGAAGATAAATAGACTGACAGCTCATTGACCACCCTGGGCATAAAAGATGGATTAATATGAAGAGACACCCTGTCTCTATGAAAAAAACTAAAAAATGATGAACAGCATGACAGCCCGAAGCTCAGACACTCTCTTAGCTGAAGTGAGGGCCAAAAGAAGAACAATCTTCCAATTACAATGTTGTAAGGAAGCTGAAGCAGCAGGTTCAAAAGGAGCCCGAGTCACTTTTTCAAGAATAAAAATGAAGTCCCAGACAGGCAGAACAGGCTTTGAGAGCCCCAATATGAAGGATGTATTTTAAAAAAATTGCTTGACCTCAAATCTAGAGGTCAGAGGAGAAGCCAATGGCAAACCGTTATAAATAGCTGACAGGTGAGCTTTAACTGAAGAATAATGCTAACTCAGCATGAAGCAGATCACACAAATGAGAGAACCATAGGAACCTGCACAGATAAGGGATCCTGGTTCCGAAAAAGGCACCGGATCCTGGTTCCAAGAAAGGCACCAGACAGAAAATCTTTTCCATTTAGACCAATATGTCTTCCTGGTCTCCTGCCAGACCCGAAGCATGTCCTCAGAAGGGATCAAAGCCCCATCACCCACGGTGTCAGTTACAGAGTGCACAAGTTAGGATGGATAAGAGACCTTTGTCTTGTGTGAGAAGGTCCACCCTGTGAGGTAACGTGTGGTGATTACCCCTGGTCAAATGAGAGAGAAGGGGGAACCAATGCTGTCTGGGGCAAAAGGGAGTCACTAACAAGATTTTGGGGGAGTCTTGCCTGATCTTGTGCAAGACTCTGAGAAGCACAGGAAGTGGGGGAAAGTGTACAGAAATATCCCATTCCAAGGAAAAGACAGGGTGTCCACTTTCCAAGCCAGTGGACATGGCAATCTTGAACAGACTAGAGGAAGATGTCTGTTCAGACAGGAGGCAAAAAGATCTACCTAAGGAATACCCCACCAATGAACAATGTCCAGGAACACACCTCTTTGAAGCATTCACTTGTAATCCTGTGTGATGGCCCTGCTCAAAGAGTCTGCCACTCGATTGTACACCGATGGAATGTCAATTGCCTAAACAGTCACTTGAAACTGGACAGCTAGATCCCAGACCTGAAGAGCTAGTCTGCAAAGAAGATAGGAACTCGCACTCCCCTTGCTTGTTGACATACCACATCACTGTGGTGTTATCTGTGAAAAGTTTGAGGGACCCTAGATGAAACAAGGAATGAAAAACCCGAAGAGCTAGAAACAGGGTACTCATTACCTCTATACTGATATGGTATGACCTCTGACACACAGGCCGGAGACCCTGAACCTTGAGAGCGCCAAACAAGGCCCCCTCCATCACCTGTCTCAGGTGTTTGTAAAGAGCTCCTGAGTCAGGCCTGGAGCCAGTAAAGGAAGTCCCAGGTTAAGAGAAAGTTTATGAATCCATCACTGAAGCTCGTACTTAAGACAAGGAAGGAAAAGGACTGGTAAGTCCAGGGATGGTAATATTGGAGCTGCAATGACTTGAGGTACCACTGTAGCTTCCATATGTGGAGCCTTGATAAAGGGAGCATGGGAACAGTGCAGGCCAGGAACATGAGGAGCATGAGAAAGTCTCTGGCCATAACTGAAGCCAGGAGAAGAGGAGACTAGAAAAAGACAGTAAGAGAGAGGGGGCCTTGGGAAAAGGTAGAGATGCCAGCATAGGAATGGTCTGAAGCCTGCAACGAAGGAAAATATGATCCTGAGAAGGTGTCAGAGAGGATTTCTTAAAGTTTATGGTAAATCCCAGGCTCTGCAATAGGTAAATGACAAACTGGAGATCCTGAAGCACAGCATCAGTAGAAGAACCTTGAATAAGTAGATCATCCATATAAGGAAAGATCTGAATTCCTCTTAAGCTGTAAAAAACAATGACAGGAGCTAGGCAACTGGTGAATACTTTGGGGGCAATATAGAAGCCAAAGGGCAAAGAAGAAAACTAAAAATGCAAGGAAGAAACAGAAATGTAAACATTTCCTGAAAAGCGCATGGCTAGGAATATGAAGGTAAGCATCCTTGAGATCCAGGGAGACCAGAAAAGCCTAGAGAAGAAGGGAGAAAAGAATCTGAAGCAATAGCATTCAAAAGGAAGGGATCTTAAGCTGTTGAGCTGGGAGAGGTCCAGAATTGGTCTCCAGATACCCCCCATTCTGGGAACCAAGAACATCCTGGAATAAAAACCCCTCCCTACCTGGGTATCAGGCACTGCTTGAATGATGGCCTGAGCTAAAAGAGAACAAAGCACTTCTGAGAAAAGATGAGGTTGTTCCCTGAGGAAGTTGAGGAAAAGGGGAAGGGATTTCCAATCTATGAAATATCCCTGATGGATAATGGACAGAACCCAAGGATCTGTAATAATTTTTAACCAATTTGGAAGAGATAAAGATGAAGGGATAAGGGAAACTGGCCAAGGGAAAGAGGAAAGCAACTGCCAAAAGGAACCTGGCTTATCCTGAAAAACAGGCTTCTGAGAAGTAGGGGTCTGAGTAGACTTAGCAGGTGGCACAAGTCTAGAACCCTTCTTACCCTTAGGTGGAGGAACAAAAGCAGACTTGGAGGAATAATTCCTCAGAAACTTAAGAATGGACAAAAAAAATATGCTTCAACACATGCAAGGCTTTAACCTTATCCTTGACAGAAATGAAAAGTTCTGTAGCAGCAGTTCCAAAGAAAGTTTTATTATCCAAAGGAGCCTTCAACAACATAGCCTTAGTGTCATCAAGCAAAGGCATTCAACAACTTAGCCTTAGCGTCATCAAGCAAAGCTGGATGACAAAGCTAAAAGAAATGACTCGTAATAGAACCAAAGGTGGCAGCACTGGAGGACACATCACCTGCATCACAGCTGCATTTGACAGAAGGCTGAGCAACCTGAGAAGTCAAACCCAACAGAAAAGGACAGAAGGCTTTTCCTCAGAATCAGAAAAGTAATAAACCAGTTTGGGAACCTGAGAAAGGAATGTGAAAACATATCTAGGCATATGAGTCTGGTAGTTAACGGCCTGAAAACGATAAGGTGGCAAGCAGTATACACATTTTGCCTAATATTTTTATGGCCCTACTATCTTTATCTGAAGGAAGCAACTTGGTAGAGGTTCATACTAGGCTATCTGCCCTAGGGCATTTATAAGCCTAGCCAGAGTGTGTGTGGCTTTCACCACCCCTTAGGATGAGAATACTATACCCATTAGTTTGCTGTGCCTCTGTCCAGCAGTGACACAGAGATGATTCCCGGGGTAAACCTACGATCTCCCATCCACTCGTCAAGATTTCTCTTGAGCAGAGTCAGTGAGGGGCTCTGCCTCACATGGACTGGGATTCTGTTCCATAGTGTAGGGAGTCTCTGGGTGATGAATCTGTCCCTCCAGCACGTCCTATTTATATCCGTGTTGAGGTTTAAGTCTCTTGCTCTCGTGGTCTGGTGGATTTGGATTTTTTGAGGTGGAGCATGTCCATTAATTCCGGGTTGGACATGGCCTTGTATGTCAGGCACAGATCACCTCTGAGCAGACGGTATGCGACTGAATAGAGCTGGAGTTTCTTCAGTCGGGCATCGTATGACATATGTTTGAGCCCCTTTATCCTTTTGGTGAGGAACTTTTGGGGTCTTTCCAACTGCTGCAGATGTCGGGTAAGGTACATTCCGAATGGGGCGTTGTACTCAATCATTGGTCTGATAAGTGAAGAGTACAGGGGTACAATGACCTCTCCTGATCTGGATGTGAATCCCTTCATGATCAGGTGGGCAATGTAGAAGGTCTTCCTAACCACTTTGGCAATGTGAGCGTCAAAAGAGAGGTTACTGTCAACTTGGGTCCCCAGGTCCCTGATATCTTCTTCCGTGTTTAATGGATTACCACCTATGTGGTAATTAGGTGTTGCCTTGTTTTTCCCAAAGGGTATGACTATACATTTTTTGGCATTTAGCTTAAGGCCATGGCTCTGGCACCAGTTATCCATTTCTATGAGACCTCTCTGGAGGATGTCTGTGTCTGATGGAGTGTCAATTATGGTGCCCAGTTTGCAGTCATCTGCAAATTTTGTCAGCCACAATCCCCCTATGTTTGCCTGCAAACAAGAGGGGGCCCAGGACTGAGCCCTGTGGGACACCGCTCGTGACCAGCTTAGAGTCTGACATGGCACCAGCAACTCTAACCCTGTGTGTTCTGTCCTTGAGCCAGTTTGCAACCCATCTTGTGACATATGGGTTTACATCTAAGCTGGTGAACTTTTCTATGATGCCCGAGTGGGGTATTGTGTCGAACGCTTTTGCTAGGTCAAGGTAGGCTGTGTGAATTGCCTTACCCTCATCGATGGCCTTAGTGACTGTTTCGAAAAAGTCGACCAAGTTCAAGAGGCAGGATCTGCCCTTGACATAGCCAAATTGGGTAGGATCCAGTGTCTGTAGGTCCCCAATGTCTTTATTTATGAGTTCCATTATGATCCTCTCCATAGCTTTGCATACAAGGCTCGTCAAGCTTATGGGGCGGTAATTTCCAGGGTCCGTAGAAGCACCGCCTTTGTGGAGTGGGACCACAGTTGCCATACGCCATTCTTTGGGTACGTATCCTGTAGTAAGGCTAAGATTAAACAGCAGCCTTATGTGTGGGTTTAGTTCCTCATTGAGTTCGTGTAGCACACAGCCGGGGACACCGTCCGGTCCCATTGATGCTGTGCTTTTTGCTTCAGAGAGAGCAGCTCTCACCTGGGCATCTGAGATGTTTGGGAGGCTAGACTCTGGTGGGATAGATATTTCTCCTTTTGGGAATTTGCACTGAACCTGTCTGCCAGTATGTTGGCAATGTCTGTGGGTTCAGTGATTTTTTTATCATTTTGGACTAATTCTGAGCATATCTGGGAGTTTCCACCCAGGTTTCTAACATAGCTAAAGAAGGCCTTATGATTGTCTTTTGTGTCATTAGCGATTTTTCTCTCAAAGTTGGCCTTGGATGATTTTATGAGTGATCGTAGTTTTTTGCTAGTATTGATCAGAGATGCCTTCCCTTTTAGAGATTTTGCTCTGTCATGTAGTAGCTTTCTCCTCTTGTTGTAGAGTTTGTTTATGGCTGGGGTCCACCAGACCGGGCGCCTGCCTTTGGTGGAAAGGGTCTTGATTTTATTAGGGATTGCTTGATCCATACATTCCTGGAGGTGCTCGTAGAAGGCATTTGTAAGGGTTTCAGCAGCGTGGGTTGTGGTTTCCACTGGCTCGGGGGCCTTGAAGGATACCACTCCAGTCAAGAAGTGTGAAGTTTGCTTTTGAGAAGTTCTTCACTGTGGTCTTTTTTGCTGGGGGTGGGAGCGGGATGTGGATCTCCGATGAGATTAATTTATGGTCTGATCTCACCAATGAGGGATATACTTCCGGTGTGGAGCATTTTGTCCCCATGTTTGTGATGATCAGGTCTAGTATATTTTCTCCTCTTGTGGGAATGGTGACTAGTTGTTCCATAGCATTTGAGTTTATGAACTCCAGGAACCTTTGGGCTAGGGTGTTGGGGCTTGAGTAATGTTCCCAGTCTATGTTTGGGTAGTTGAAGTCACCCAATATGATGGTGTTTGGAGAGACATTCATACTCTCCAGTGTCTTCAGGAAGGCTGTGTGGGTTTCCTGAGTTTGAGAAGGTGGGTCTGTAGCATGCTACAAACTGTAGGGCAGTTTTACCTATGGTTAATTGCACCTGGATGGTCTCCGATGCTTCGTGCGTTGCCACTAACCTGGAGGTGTGGGTATCCTTTATGAATATGGATACTCCCCCTCCTTTTGTGGTTCGGTCCGGATTTTGGGGCTGGAACGCATGATATGAGGTATAACCTGTTAGTGCTGGGGTGCTCTCAGGAGCCTTGAACCAGGTTTCAGTCACAGCACAGACATCGATGTTCTCCATACTGAGGAGGGCTTCGAGGGCATGCATCTTGAGGTTTAGACTTCTGGCATTGAGCAGTATTACCCTTAGTTTTTCTCCATTTTTGTTTTCTAGGGCGGTAGGTTTATCATTTGAGCCTTGCCTAAAAAAGGCACTATGGGGGTGGCAAGAGCCTTTGCCAATATCCGGAAGCCCAGGGGTGACAGGTGCAAGCCGTCCCTTGCGAAGCAGCGTGGCTTGTCAAGCATGTCATCCCAGGCAGACAGACATTGGATCCCCTTAGAATGACGCCAGTAATTAAGCCAATTATTAAAGCTGATCACTTTGTCTCTGTATTGTGGCATCATTCTTGGTGAGTGTAGGATACTGCTCAGGGTCAGGGTCATACCGGCCTGGGCTACATAATCTGAGAGCTCCTCTATGTCTCTTTTCATGTAGTCCAGGGAGATACGTCTCAGGTCGTTCACACCGGCATGGACAATGACTGAGTCATACTTGTACTTGCTGTGGAGTGACCTGAGTGCTTGTATAATGTGGCGGATTCTAGCGCCTGACAGGCAGCTTACTGTGATCTTTTCCTTGTTCAGTCTGGTGAGTGGGACGTCAGTGTGTCTGACTATGGAGTCACCTATAACAAGTGTGTCTGGCATTGTGTTTGGCCTTAAGGGCTGTGACTGTTTAGCACACTGACTTTGAGAACTATGTGTTGCATGTCTTATGTCTTGAGGTGGCAGTTGCTTGGGTGTCTGCTTTGGAGGCCTCTGTAGTTTTGGTAGATTTTTGATCAGTGCCTCCGAGTATGTCTGTGTGTTTATGTGTTTGTTTTGCAGTTGTGATAGTTCTATGTGAAACTGGGTTTGTGGTGTGCGTGGTTTCCTTCTCCTCCTGTCTGGTCTTGCCAGTCCTGAGTTGAGAGAGCTCAGCCTCCAGTTTGGGTATATAGTTGCATTTCTCACATGTATTTGTGTTTTGTGGGAGAAGGAGTGGGTTGTCTGTGTACATGAGGCAATTGTAACATTGCCTCAAGATGCCCAGATTCACCAGCTGAACAGGAGAGGACGCTAGCAACTGACCCTTCGACATGCTAGAAAAAGTGAAAAAGTTTGCTGTGTAACTGAGTCAGAAGGGACCTATAGGGAAATGGGTACTCAAGGGGATTCTAGGCTAATGTAGTACTTTGTTTAGTATACAAGTACTTTACCTATATAAAAATGCTTTAGGAGCAATTGCTGAGCTTTTGAGATAGAGAATAGACTGTTTAGATTGCAAGTAGAGAAGTTCTAAGGGAAAAATTGAGGAGCAGACTTTACGGAGCCAGAAATAGTCTAACCTTGTTTAACCGGCGCTGCCCGATGGTGCTCTATGGGCAACTCCACGCTAAAGCGGGCTTTATTACAGGGGGCCGAAAAGAGCTAGGAATTGACTCAAAATGGCCAATAGACTACAAGTTTCTGGCAAGAGTTAGAGGGTTTGTCAGAACAGAGAGATACCAAAGAACGATCAGCCGAAGGATATTTATAAAGAACTTTGCAGTCATCAGGCATTTTATAAAATCTAGCAAGTTTCTTGGGAGCAGGGGGATGAGAATCAGTGGCCATAGAAACTGCTGAAAAGGTATCCAGGAGGGCAGTCAGGACATTAGAAACAGCATATGGCTTAAGGAAAACCAATTTGGATGAGCTCATGATATCTTTTCTGAATATCAGAAACCTGGGCTGAATCCCATTTAAATAATTTCATTATGTGGGCAACAGTATCCCCAATGGAGAGTTTCTCAAAAGGAGAATAAGGAAGACTGGACTTTTCTTCCTCTGAACCATAGTCCAAGGGGGAAGGGATTTGAGAAGAGAAACCCAAGGACTCTTCCCCAGAATCAAGATCTTCATCCAAATAAACTAATTTCCTAGGCGATTTAAGAGAAGTAGAAGACCATGGAGGGGTCAGCAAGAGACCCCTTGAGGAGGCCTTAAAGCCAGTAAAGCATTAAATAACCCATGAGTAAAATCCTGCCATACATGTTGGGGTTCTTTAGACATGGGAGGGGGGGGTATGCCTGGTTTTCGGTTTCTTTTTCTGCGTGATGAACACCCCTGGGAGGGTAAGACCCCTGGTGACATTTAATAAGTGTAGTGGGAATCTCTTCCCTAACTAAATTCTGTGGAATTCCTTTGGCCCCTCAAAGAAAATCATCTGAGGATCCCCCTCAATGTCAGCAGCAGAGGTTTGTAAAACCTCAGAGGACGTGCCAGAAATCAGTTCCACGCCATCCTCTGATGAGGTTGTGGCTCAGGAATCTGAAAACAGTCACCAGAAAAACCTCTAGGCTTTCACTAGCCTCGAGACAAACATCCAGTGAAAATTGGACTGCAGCCGTATCAGGCCTAAATGTTTTTGTTCTTTTTCTTGGCAGATGACTGACCATTGGGATGAGATGACTATCATAACACCTTGGCCAACCGCTTAAGATGTTGGTTTTCAAGGTAAATAGATAATAAGGAAAGACAAATACATAAGGTCCGAGGGACATAAGCCTGGCAAACAGAAAAGGCACTGGACATGATGATATTTACGGGGAATCTGCCTCCTACACTAACATTTTCCATTTCTGGATGACATGAACCAAAAGCAGCAAAATTAATGACAGGCTAAAAGGAATCCCCAATGTGGTAATTATCTGAAGCATGGCTTGGTAACCAGCACACCTGAAGTATGTTCAGACCAATGGGCAAAGATGGCGTTCGGACTGGTGGCAAAGGAGTTCCGAGTATGTGGCTGTATATCATCTTTATGCCCTACGCCTTGCAGATTGATTACCAAAGCCTTTAGTATGTACAAGCACCATACATCACACTTTTTCTCCCAGCGCAAAGCGTTTCATAGGTTGGTACTAGGCTATCAGCCCTAGGGCCTATACAAGCCTAGCCATAACAATTCCCTGGCTATTTCTTCCCACACTATTTACTTCCCTGGACCCCTGTCTAGCAGGCCGACTGACGTGATCCCCGGGGTGAATTTCCTTTCTACCATCCAAAAAAGGTTCCTTTTTAAGAGGGCCAAAGAGGCACTCTGCTTGACATGTACGGGCAATCTATTCCAGAGTCTGGGGAGTCACTGGGTGAGGAACATATCCCTCCAGCATGTTTTGTTTATTGGGATAACAAGGTTTAGATCCCTGGAGCGTGTGGCTCTGAGGGACTGGGATTTCTTTAAGTGTAGCATGTCCAACAGCTCTGGGTTTGACATGGCCTTGTATGTTAAGCAGAGATCGCCTCTGAGTAGACGATATGCGATAGAGTATAGCTGGAGTTTTTTAAGGCGGTCAGCATAGGGCATCTGCTTTAGGCCTGTGATTCTTTTAGTGAGGTATTTCTGCAGCCTTTCCAGTTGTTGCAGATGTCTTGAAAGGTACATACCAAACGGGGTGTTGTATTCTACAATGGGTCTAATGAGGGATGAGTACAGTGGGACAATGACCTCCTTTTTTCTGGATGAAAAGCCCTTACGTGAGGTGTGCCACATAGGATTTCCTGACTGTTGTGGCGATGTGGTTATCGAAGGTGAGACCACTGTCCACCTGTGTCCCTAAGTCTCTTATCACACTTTCGGTGTTTAGTGTACTGCCACCTATATGGTAATTCACGGGTACATGTTTTTTCCCAAAGGGGATAACTATACATTTCTTGGCATTGGGCTTGAGTCCATGGCTCTGGCACCAAGCATCTATATCTGTAAGGCCCTTTTGTAGAGTATCCACATCATTTGGGGATTCAATAATGGCTCCCAGTTTTCAGTCATCTGCGAACTTTGTTAGCCAGAGTCCCTTAGTGTTGGCCTGTACTTCAGAGAAGTAGATGCCAAATAAGAGCGGTCCCAGGACTGAACCCTGAGGTACTCCACTTGTCTGGAGCTGGATTGGGAGTTGGCTACTTTTACAGTGTGGGTTCCATCAGTAAGCCAGTTAGCAACCCACTGGGTGACGTAGGGATTAATGCCCAGCTTAGTAAGTTTATCTATGATTCCAGAGTGGGGGATGGTGTCAAAGGCCTTGGCAAGGACTAGATAGGCTGTGTGGACCACCTTACCCTTGTCCATGGCTCTGGAGACTGTTTCAAATAAGTCAATCAGGTTCAGGAGACAAGATCAGCCTAAAGGTGACGTACAGATGCACACACTTCACAAATGAAAAGCCCAAGGAGGAAGAGAATATCTGAAGGACCAGCAGTAGCATGCGCATCAAGGAGAAAAGACAGAATAACCCCTTGGCCAGGAGGGCAAAGAGAACAAGCTTGAGTGAGGGATCAAATACTGCAACAGTGAAGAGAGGAACATCTACCTTTATAAGATTTTACATAACTGTACCATGTCCTTTAATATCTCTGTTGCAGTATTCTTTTAAGATACAGAGTACAAAAGCTCAACAGGAAACCTGGAAGGAGGCTGGCACTGAAGACCCCTCAAGAAACCCATGTAGGATAGCCCTGGCAAAGTAAGCTCTAACCCTGGAAATAACATCAAACTTAAAATGCTTAATGAAGGTATGGGGAGAACAGCAAGTAGCAGCCTTAAAAATGGAATTCGTATCTACCCCCTTGAAAAAAGCAGCAGAGGAAGCAACAGCTCTGGTAGAGTGACTCTTTACTGGAAAGGAAAGACATTTGCCAGGAAAGGAATAACAAAAAGAAATGGCTTTAGAAATGCAGGAAGAGGTGGTCTGCTTAGAAACAGCCAAACCCAAAGACCTGGGATGAAAAGAAAAAAAAGCTGCTCAGAGTTGCAAATAATTTTAGTTTTATCCAAATATTTGAGCTGTCTATGCAAGTCCAAGATGTGAAGAACCTTCTCACTGGCAGACTGTGTAGAAGGAAAAAAAGGAAGGCAAATGAATAGACTGATAAAAGGACAACTCATTGATCACCTTGGGCATAAAAGGAGTAGTATAGAGAGACACCTTGTCCCTGTGGAAAATTAAGAAAGGAGAAAGAGCCATGAGAGTATGAAGTTCAGAAACCATCTTGGTCAAAGCAAGCGCCAAAAGATGAACAGTCTTCCAAGTACAATATTGTAAGGAAGCTGAAGCAGCAGGCTCAAAAGGAGCCTGAGTCAATTTTTCAAAAAAAAATATTGAGGTCCCAGGAAGGAAGAGTAGGAGTCCTCAAAGGTCTGGTATGAAAGACACCTTTAAGAAACTGTTTGTCTTCAAATCTGGAGGACACAGGAGGATTCAAGGGCATTCACACAGAAACTGCTGACAGGTAAGCTTTAACTGAAGTATAAGGCAACCCAGCACTGTGCAGATCAGACAAATAAGACCAGAAGAACCTCTGTAGATGCAGGATCCTACAAAAGTCGCTGGCTGCGACTGAATCCATAAGGAGAGGAGACTACAAAAAGGCCATTAGAGATGGGGCCTTTGAAAGAGGCAGAGATGCCAGCATGGGGATGGTCTGGATACTGTAACCAAGGAAACCATGGTCCCAAGAAGGAGTAAAGACTGATTTTTGAATGTTTATGGTGAACCCCAGACTCTGCAATAAGGAAATAGTAAACTGAAGATCATTAAGCAGAGCCGCTTGAATGAGCAGATCGTCCAGATAAGGAAAGGTCTGAACCCCTCTCATCCAGCAAAAGAAAGCCATGACAGAAGCAAGGCATTCGGTGAATACCCCTGGGACAGTTCAGAGGCCAAAGGGCAAAACAGGGAACTGAAAATGCAAGGAAGAAACAAACAAATGCCAAAATTTCCTGAAGAGAGGATGGATGGGGACCAGCACAGAAGAGAGGATGGATGGGGACCAGCACAGAAGAAAAACATTCAGAATGACTTTCAGTGATGGTGTCGGACTGGCAACAAAGAAGCTCTGAAGTGTTTGCATCCATGTGTTACCTTTATGCCCTACGTCTTGTGCGGGGAGCATACATATGATGTACGGCACCTGTAGACACTAAAGGTTTTGGTATACTGGCCAGACATTGGGCTATCCTTGGCAATAAAAAAATATATAGCAAAGAAGGTTAGTAAAGTAGAAGTAAAAAAAAATAGAAGCTAAAGTTATAGAATGCCTACGAAGTGAATGATTTGGTTTAGAAGGTCTAACACAGGTTACATCACAGCATTATGGAACAAGTGTCCAAAGTAAGGAGAAAGAGGAAAATCAAGAGACATTTGAAGAAAAAACCTGGACATGGGAAAGAAGAAGAGATTTAATATGGTGTAATATGTATGCAAAGGACAAAGCAAAACTAAGCAATACAAAAAGAGCAGCACCAAAGATATTTGAATAGAAATACAGGCAAAGGAATCCAGATAATGAAAACTTTACAATACAAAAAATAAGAAGACAAAGAGGAAAAGTAGAAAAGAAGTTTAGTATTGGAGAAGTTAAAGAAACAGAAACTGAGGTTGTGGAGTACCTGCGAGGTGAAGGATTCAGTGCAGAAAATCTAACTCAGAAAACACCACAGCAGGATAGAGAATGGACATACAAATTAAGGCGAAACCAGTGGAACGGAAAGCAATTGGTCAGTTTGTCATATGAAGATATTCTGGAACCCTCCACACGAAACTAGTATAAATGTTCACTTGAAACTGGACAGCAAGGGAAGGAACAGGAAACTGTGGCAATTCCGATGCAGACAATGTGAGGAGTGACAAGTCAGTGACTTCCCATATGACACAGCAACAGATGATGCAGGATGAAACCAAAGAGAATATGCCACAGGAAGATGCTATAGAACCTTTTACAGAATGCCTGCAGGAAACCGAGAACAAATAATGTGCCTTCACTTTAGAAGAAAATGAGCTAACGTCGCCTGATTTAATAGAAATAGACAGACATATTAAGATCAACAAAAGAAATAGACTGCAGAAGGTCAATAAAACTCAAAAAGATAGAAGTTTGATAAAACAAATGAACACAGTAATTAGGATTGTCCATAGAAATCCATGCAATAACAGTAGTAAACAGGATACATTACTGTGCAGCTAAATTAATACGAGATAAAATTCTACCACAAGAACATAGGGTAGTAAGGGAAAGGAAGGGTGAAATCAAATACCATCATGGAATTATCGAATAGAGAAAACTATAAAGCAATTAAGACAAGACGTGTCACTGTTACAAGAGTATAGAAGAGGGAACAGATCAATACAAATACTCAAAGACAGACGTGATAAAAGTAACGCACAGTATCAGAACATAGGATCATAGGAAGTTACAAGGCTATTGGCCCTGAAGCCCTTACAAGCCTAGTCAAGGATTTAGCCCATGTTCTGACAAGTCAGCATCCAATGCCCCTGTCCAGCAGGAGTACTGGTGGAATTCCCAGGGGTGTATTTTCTGTCCCCCATCCAGTTATCCAGGTTGCGCTTAAAAAGCATTAATGAGGTACTCTGCTTGACATGGAGCGGGAGTCTATTCCACAGAAGGGAGAGTCTCTGGGACACAAATCTGTCCCACCAAGTCTTATTGATATCACAGACCAGGTTAAGGTTGTGCATGTTGGTTACACGAGTGGAGCTTCACTTGTGGATATGCAGCAGTCCCATCGAGGCAGGGTCTGAGATTGCTTTGTATGCCAGACAGAGGTCACTTCTGAGGAGTCTGTAGGAGATGGAATAGAGGGACAGGGCCTTTAGTCTGTGTAGAGTAGATGTTTGAGGCCCTGGATTCTCCTGGTGAGGAACCTCTGTGGTCTCTCCAGCTGCTGCATGTGCTTTGCGAGGTACATGCAGAAAGGGGCATTGTACTCAATAATGGGTTTTACAAGGGAAGAATACAGGGATGTTATGACCACCTTATCTCTGGATGAGATACCCTTATGAATGAGGTGGGCCATCTAGAAAGCTATCAGTACAACAAAGGCAATATGGTGGTCAAAAGTCAGTTTGCTATCAACCTGGGTGCCCAAGTCCCTCATGACTGATTGCATGCTTAGGACCTTGCTATTAACATAATTTGTGGGGACGTCACCCCCCCCCCAAAGGGGATGATGATGCATTTTTTTGGCATTCAGTTTGAGGCCAAGTTTCTGGCAACATGGTCATATGTTTGGGTGAGACCCTCTTGGAAGATATCCACATCACTAGGGGAACTGATGACAGCGCCCAGCTTACAGTCATCTGCAAACTTTATCAGTCATAGTCCACTGGTTTTGGCCTGCACCTCAGAAAAGTACATCCCAAACAACAAAGGCCCCAAGACCGATCCCTGGGTTACACCATTCATTATGGGTCAACTGCTTGAGGTGGCTTCCCCTATTTTGACTAGGTGGATTCTATCAGTGAGCCAGTTTGCCACCCATCTGGTAACATATGAATTGATGCCTAGTTGAGGGTGTTCATCTATTATACCCAAGTGGGGAATAGTATCGAAGGCTTTAGCCAGGGCAAGGTAGGTGGTGTGCACCATCTTCTCTTTGGCCATCGCTTTGGTGATGGTCTCAAAGAAGCCGAACAAACTGTGTGGGATCAAGTGTTTGGAGGTTGCCAATGTCCTTGTTAATGAGGTCCATGATAATCCACTCCATGGCCTTGCAGATCAGGCTAATTAGGCTGATGGGTTTATAATTTTCTGGATCGGTGGACGCTCCACCTTTGTGAAAAGAGAGGACAGTTGCTGTCCTCCACTTGGCTGGGATGAAGCCAGTACTTAGGCTTTGGTTGAATAGGGTGCCCAACGGTGCTGCAAGTTCCCGTCTGAGTTCATGTAGGACGCAGCCTGGGATGTTATCTCGTCCCATGGAGGCTGTATTTTTTGCCTTAGAGAGGGCAGTGATGACTTGCTCCCTAGAGATAAGAGGAGGGGGGGCAGGTGCTGGGGATGTCCTGATTTACTGATGGGGGGAAAAAGAGGTGAAGTTTTCATTGAACATGTCTCCAAGCAGGTTGCCTATATTTATGACGTTTGTGTATGTGGTGTCCTTGACCGCCAGTTCTGAGCAGATTTGGATGCTTCCCTTGAGTTTTCAGATATATGTGAAGAAAGCCTTGTGATTGTCTTTAGTAGATGTGGCCAATTTGGACTCAGTTTGCTTGGGAGGATTTTACTAGTGCTCTTATTTGCTTGCTCAGACCAAGGAGAGATTGCTTCCAATTAGGCACCTGCTCCTTCTTGGTCCTGGACAGCAGTTTGTTCCCTTTTATTATAGCGTTTATTTATTGCAGATGTCCACCAGACAGGTTTACTCTTCCTTGAGGAAGAGGATTTTGTCTTGTTGGGTATTCCTGATTCTGCAGCTATACAAGTGCTTATATAGTACTTTGGTGTAGGTTTGGGGATATGTGTCACTTCCTATGGAGGGGAAGGGAGCTGTGAAGCTGTTTATACCTTCCCTCAGGAAATTGTAATCAGCTTTTGAGACTTTTTTTTGTTTGCCCCTTACCAGGGGGTGGGTCAGGGGAGATGGTGACTTCAAAAGTGATCAATTTGTGGTCAGATCTTACCAATGAGGATTACACTGTAGGGATACTGCAGTGGTTGCTCATGTTGGTTAATACAAAGTCCAAGATATTTTCACCTCTTGTGAAATAGATCAAGATCTATCATGCACTATTGCAAATAAACTAAAATCGCAACACAGGCAAAAAACTTAGAAGATATGTAGATAAATATAAAGGAAATCTACAAAACAAGCAATTTATTGATGACCCAAAAATGTTTTAGAGAGAATTGGGAAACAAGGCAAAAGTAAAGACCACCCAAAAAAAGAAGAAATCAATAAATTTTGGAGAAATATCTATGAAGTTCCTGTGGAACATAACAAATATGCTAAATGGAGAGAAGATGTAAAAGAAAGAGTAAGAAGTTCAAATGTACAGGAAGTGAAACTGGATGAAGTAATGGCCAGAGAGATTGAAACAAAGTTAAGAAAAGCCTCTAATTGTAAACCCCCAGGCCCAGATACGTTTAACCAGAAGTTAGGTACTGTATTAACATCTTTGCACAAAGATTTAGCCACGAGTAAGAGCTATTTATATGCACACCCTGAACAGACACCAGCCTGGTTAACAGGAAAAACAAATCTGCAAGCTACTCTAAAAAAATTATAGACCAATAACTTGCCTTCCTAAGACGTTTAAACTATACACTGGAATTGATGCCGACAGAGTTTACAGTCATTTAGAAGAAAACTCAATTATGCCAATAGAACAAAAGGGCAACAAAAGAATGCCATATGGAACAAAGGATCACTTCTTGTTAAAGTCATAGTGGAGAACTGTAAAAAGGGAAAGAATTTAAGTATGGCATGGATCGACGACAAAAAAGCATTTGACAATATCCCACATTCAATGATATGAGAGTACTTAAAAATGTATACAATACACTCTATACTGATAAACTACATCAGAGCGACAATGAAACGGTGGCAAACCACTCTTTAGTTAAGCCAAGATAAAACGACAAATTATTATTCCAGGGATAAAAATCCCAAGGGGAATATTCAAGGGTGAGACTGTCACCGTTGCTATTTTACCTTGCCCTTTAAATCATTAAGCTGTCTGCTTAACAGATTAGGTCATGGCTATAATCTGACTCCTAGAAAAACCTCTCTTCTTTTTGTGCATGATTTAAAACTCTATAGCTCATCAGATGATGAGCTGAAAGCACAAATGCAAGTGGTTTAAAACTTTTTCAGATTAATATAAGAATGCCATTTGGTCTTGATAAAAAAAAAAAAAAAAAAGCAACCTGTAAAGCAGGAAAGCTGCAGCACCAAGAAAACATCAGTTTGGAACAGGAATGTGATATAAAAGAACTTGTGCAAGAGGGAATGCATAGATATTTGGGAATTGATGAAAGATCAACAATAAAACATGAACAAATGCAAATAAAACTTAGTAAGGAATAATTTAGAAGACTTAAATTAATACTAAAAACAGCACTGATATTTAGGAACAAAATTCGAGCTATAAACCAATTTGCTCTTCCAGTTTTGGAGTGATTGACTGACCCCAAAAGGTGCTGGATAGATTAGACAGGAAAACAAGAAAGATGTTTCATGCTCATCAAATGAGTTATAACAATCGGTGCATACCAAGGTTATATATTCCCCGCTCCAAAGGAGAGATGGGCCTCCTTGAAATTAATTACATGTATAAATCTGCAATCATGGCACTGCATACATATTTGCAGACCTTACAAGACCCAAACATACTAAAATTTCTTAAACATGAGGAGAATAAATCTAAGATGACTTCTCTGCTTCGTTTAGCAGAAGCATGTCAAGCAGGAATGGAAATCAAACCAGAAGTAGATAAAAATCAGGCAGCAACTGAATGTGCTAAAAAAACAAAAGAAAGAATATAAGGTAAATGATCAGATGAGAAGGCAAGAAATGTGGAAAATGCATAAATATAGATGCAAGTATAGAAAACTCCTGGAAGAGCCTTGTGTTGACTAGGATTGAACACAGGAATCGTTAAGGAGAGGCGAATTCAAACCAAAAGATCAATGGTTAATATTGGTGACACAAGACAGTGGACTACGTACATGTTGGTTTACAAAGTCCATTGAACATGTGGGAGAAATGGACAAATGTAGGTTTTGTAAAACAGAAATGAAAACAGTAGCAGATGTTGTAGCCTAATGGCAGACTGATTGATTGTATACTGAAAGGCATAATAATGCGGCAAGACTATTGCACTGGGGATTGTGTAAACATTATGGTACTGAAGTGGCTGAAAAATACTGGAAACATGAGCCACAAAGCATCAAAGAAAATGATGAAATTTATATCACATGGGATCACCCACAATCAAAAGTTCAAAAAATAGATGTGAAAAAAACAGATATAGTAGTCCATGAAAAGAAGACAAAAAGTAGCATTGATTATTGAAATTGCTACACCCAATAACTACAGTATCTTACATAAAGAGAGACACAAAGTCATAAAATACTAGGATTTGCAGGAGGAAACTAAGGCAATGTGGAAGAAGGATACCAAAACAGTTCCAGTAAAAGTAGGGGCGACAGGTCTTATAAAAAAGAATTTGCAATCACACTTGGATATGTTACCAGTACATGCAACTCCATACGAATTAGAGGAGTCATTACTGGGTAGATTGCAGGTGCTACGAAGAGCACTTTTGGCTAACATCAAAGACATGCAATACTAATTTCAGAACTTTAATCGTACTTTGACTTGGGAATGGGGTCCATTCCCGTAATGGTATTAGAAACTCAAAAGACATGGAGAAATTAAAAAAGAGAATTCCTTACATAAAGAATACTGCAACAGTGATATGGAAGGACAAATACTATTCTGAACGGGATCTACCTGCAACATAACTGGCTTACTCACGTTATCCTATTTTAACACTGGTATATCTAAAATTTGTTTCCTGATCATTTTAAAACTATTTCCTGTTAACAGCTTCATTCTCAGGCTACAGCTTGCTGTGAACACTTTCCTCAAAGGCACAGTTATAACAGACACATTAATTAGTGATTAGAATGACACTGTCCTTGTTGGCCTTCATAATTTGTCTATGTCCACAGTTACCACCAGATGATCCACAGTATGCTAATACAATAGCCACTACTACAGCACATCTCACTCAGCCAGAATCCTAGTCACCTACAAGGCCACCCAGTCCTGTCTGGAAGCCCTCAGTGAAAATGAACTCCTGGGCAACAGACAAATTCTTGAGTGTTCCTGTCCCTAAGTTTCAAAAGTTGTTTGTGAGGCTTTGGGGTTCCAAAGAACATCTAGATCCTGCCACATTGGTTTGCAGTAGCTAGCAGAGGTGCCATTATGAAATCCATATCTAATTATTTAGAGGTACTGCTTATGCCATTGGCTGAGAGCAACAGAGCCTTCATCCTTGATACTTTGGATTTTATAAGGAAAATCAGGGATATTAGGGATAACAGGGACTCCTTGCTCGTCACTACTGATGTGGAAACATTGTACACTGTGCTTCCTCACCAGCACTGCATCCAGGCAGCAAGTGAAGCATTCTCCTCAGTCAGGACTGCATTACCTAGTGAAACAGAGTGCTAGAGAGACTCCTGCATTTACTACTCAGTAACAACTTTAGGTTTAACAGCAACAGCTTTAAGTTTATCAATTCTACAAACATGACCTAGACATAGCAGTGGAAGTGCCATGGAATCCAGCCTGGTCAACACAATTTCAGCTAAATGGGAAACCCTTTTCAACTTCAGATACCAGGATGTTACTATAGATTTATACATGACATTTTTGTTTTGTATGACAGCAACTGCAACAAGTTAAAGAAATTTTATAAATACACTGGCAGTTCTACTTCAATCCTTTTGTTTACCACCAATAAGAGCCCCATGGTTGTTAGTTTTCTTTTCTTAACCATCTCCATAGACGGACAGGTAGGAACAATCTCTTACAACATGCATAGTAAGCACACTAGAGGGATTATGCTGCTGCACAACAGCAGCATGCACCTCCATATCATGAAGAGGAATGTGATGAAGTCTCAAGGCATAAGACTTATAAGACTTTTCAAAGAAATTTCTGCCATCACCAACAAGCTCATAGAATTAGTGTTTATATCACGTTATCGAAAGATGAAAATAGCGAACACTATTTAATCGGCCCCAAAACATCTAAACATGAAAATATTGAACATTCAGAACAGCAAATTTTTTCCCATGGAAAAAATTCGCTGCTCCGAAACACATACAAACACAAGCACAAACAAACAGCAACCACACAATACACTTAAATTCCTACATCTAACGCTACACTAAACTAAACATACACTACTATCTACCCACTTACCTTAACCCAAACCCTAACCCTAACGTTCGTCACTATCGCACACTCACCTAACCCGTGCCCTAACCCTAACTCACTTAAACCACCCCTAACCCTAAAGTCTGTCACTATCGCACACACGCCTAACCCGCTCCCTAACCCTAACCCTAACGTACAATCGCACACTTAGCTGAACCCAACCAATAACTTTCCACCACAGCGCTAAGAATAGCGAAGCCATAGAAACAGCCAACCGAATTCTTTCCTGAGGAAAGAATTCGCTGTTCTGCAGCTTTGCTATTCTTAGCATTCGCTGAATAGTGTTTGATATCAGAACATTCGAAGTTTTAATACTTTGATGTTCTGATATAGTCCCTAGAATTACACAGAGAGTTTCTGACAAGGGGATACAGCAA
Organism: Protopterus annectens; assembly: GCF_019279795.1. Lineage (NCBI taxonomy): Eukaryota > Metazoa > Chordata > Ceratodontiformes > Protopteridae > Protopterus > Protopterus annectens. The sequence continues at coordinate 173,421,669 of NC_056738.1, forward strand.
GGGTTACACACTACTGCAACCCATAGTGGGACTTAAATGAAGTGAAGACCCCTCACTTCTTGAATAAGTAGACAGACTTGAGAGTCCTCAACGGATACCTACCATCCCCTCACTCAAAGGACAGGAGTAGAAATTTGACTCCGGGTACACAGTCGACTGCCAACAAATCAGAACTGCCATCTGCAGTAAAGAGGTCATCTTAAATGACAATAGGCAGCTTAGAGACATCTTGGTACAGGTCCCAAGTTCACTTTCAAAAGAGCACTTAGCATAAGGGAAATTGTAGAGAGCTGCAAGGCAGACCTTGGACTAGGACTTAAGGGCACCTACCAACATGGACTTCTTTTGGCAAGTACTGCCCAGCTATAAGTGATAGAAATCAATTCCCGTGGCCTATCTCTGGATAGATATAACAGAGTTCCACAATGGGGAGCTGTGACAGTGAAGATGGGGGTATACACAGTGTAATGTAGTTCATTCAAAGCCATTTACATTGGTAAAACTGTCAACAAAAGTAGGATTGCTCTTCACTTCAACAAAATTAAAATCAGGCATTCTAAGAAATCCACCTACCAAAGCATCTGAATGAATTGCCATGCCATGGTGGATTTACCTTTCAGATTCTGCAGCAGATCCTGGCAACCCACCTAGAAGACAACAGGAATGCTTTACTTGAAAAATGCAAGCTGAAGTGGCAGATTAGATTAGATGCTTATAGAACCTCTGATCTCACCAGCTGCTGGCTGTACAACATATTGATTGGTCTTAACAAAACTCAACCACAAAAAGTACTACTGACTTTTTTGAATATCACATTTAGCAAGCCAGATTTGAGTAGCCGCATTAGGCTTAATCCTTTCAGACCTTCCATGCTTAATACTAGCTGCTCGCTGTTCTTAACAAAACTTAATCAAAAGATGCAATCCTGGTTTCTGAATGTCACATTTTAGAAGCAAGATTTGGTTAGCCCTATTGTCTTTGGAAGATGGACCCTGAATTACAGTACCACTCCAGGCATTGTATTCACTCCATGTCCCATAAAAGCAGCGTTTAAGATGCCTTGACTCATTTTTCAAAATACAGTAATTTACTACTAGTAAATCATAAAGGTCCATTAAAAGCAAGATACATTTCCAATTGCATAAGAGTTTTATGATGAGTCCCTTAGCCGGTCAGTGTTTCTCGACTTTGACCAAATCCCATACATGTGGGCTACTTGAAATTTTGAACACAGTAAAGAAATGTACAGTGTTGATGAGTCCCTTAGCCGGTCAGTGTTTCTCGACTTTGACCAAATCCCATACATGTGGGCTACTTGAAATTTTGAACACAGTAATGAAATGTACAGTGTAGATGATTCAGATGAAGTATTTTCAAAAGTGCTTTAAATAATTACATTTTATATATATATATATACACACATATACATATATATAGGTCCCATTTAGATGATCGAAGTCTTAGAACATTGAATTTCATATGGCCGACACCATATGATCTAAACAGATCTCCATACAGCATGGAATTGGAAATGTTCCCTTTTCCTTGCTGTAGTGCGATCTTGGAGTTGGTATACTTAAGTAGCAGGGGGTACGGAGGTTGCAGAAATGTACAGGAATATTTTTTTTTTTTTAGGTGTTCAACGTTTTAAAACTTCGATCATATATGGTGTCGCCCATATGAAATTCGAAGTTCTAAGACTTCAATAATCTAAATGGGACACATATATTATATATATATATATATATATATATATATATATATATATATATATATATATATATATATATATATATATATATATATCCCCCCCCACAAAAACATACCCAACCTAGAAAACCTTCTCGAATGGGCCTCTGAAATATTCCCACAAGAAATACTCCCACAAGAAACTATCTTAGGTGACTTTAATATAGACTGACAAACCTGCAATTCCTGCACTCTCACTAATTACGTCAACCTTCATGGTTTCTCCCAAACTATCCAAACCCCAACACGAACTGAAAAAACAACCAACAGGTAATCTATACTCAACTGGATTCTGAATAGACCAGCCCTAATCCATCATTCAAGCTGCCTCCCAGACAGTCTAAGTGACTGTCCCAACACTTATAATAAGACATCGACCAGATCTGGAGAAACCCACAATCTACCAGCTAATAAGAAACAAAAAGTATTTCACCGCCTTCAACTTCACTACCACTCTAAAGTGCTGCAACTGGAATTCTCTCAGGTTTCTTAACCTGGATGAAGATGCACAGTACTTTTAACTCTACAGTCTTAGATATCCTGAATTCACAATCCCAACCTAGGAACATCAGAGTAAAATCTAACTATGCGCCATGGTTGAGCAAAGAAACCAGATCTCTGCTGAGAACCAGAGATAAACACTGGGCTCAGTGGCACAATACAAAAACCCATACCTCAAAGCAACGATACCTAGAATTAAGGAATAAGTAAAAAAAATTATCAAACTAGGCAAAATTAAATAGTATCATGATATACAAATCAAACATCAAAATGACCCCAAAACATCTGGTCAGTTATAAACAAAATTTTCCACCCTGGAAAATCCAATACTTTATCTCCCTACTACCACAGATATCACAGAAAATATGGCCACCAAATTCAACAAATACTTCAAAGAAACCATTCTGGCTCTAACTCTCAGATCTTGCCTCCCCCAGAGGAACCATCCAAAATTCCTAACAAAAATTGATTTAGCTTTCAACCAGTCTCTGTTGATGAAATTAAAAAAACTACTCAAAAAATGAAGCCAAATACATTGGCTGCAGACAAACTTCAGAATAATTTCTGAAATTTGCTGCTGAAGCAAATGCATACCCTGTTGCCATTCTTATTAATCACTCCATTTCTGAAAATTATGTCCCTAAACTCTGGAAAATGTCCCACACTATTCCACTCTATAAAGGCGGCAACTCCATAGAACTGACCAACTATTGCCCTATTGCTATACTCTCTCCCCTCTCCAAAATCATGGAGAGGTGCATACATACACAAATCATGGATTACTTAAGCACTCATCAGTTTCTCTCACATACTCAACATGGCTTCAGGCCAAATCACAACACTACTACAGCTCTTATATGTCTTTCTGTCAGACTATAAATCTTCATAGAAATAATGGTAAATATGTATCTGCTATCTTCCTTGATCATCCCAAGGCCTTCAGTATGGTCAATCACAATAAACTCAAAGCCCTTTCAGAACCAAATCTTAGTGAATCCTCCATTGCATGGCTTCATAGTTACTTAACAGGTAGACAGCAAGCAGTTAAATGGCAGCAAGAACTCTCTTCCCTACTCCCGGTCACAACAGGGGATCGCCAAGGATCAATACTCGGACCATTTCTGTTTTCCATCTTCACTAATAACCTCCATACTTCTACACTACCTCCATCAGTCATCCAATAAGCAGGTGACTCTACATTCATCTGCACTTCTTCCCGCCAAGAACTACACTCACTAACTCAAGACTCCTGTCTCTCTGTTGAAGCATGGCTTACTAATTCTCAACTAATACTAAATCCTAACAAAACAAAATTAATGATCTTCCACCCCATACGACAAATACCTTCCACTCATAAAACAACTATCTCCCTTGTTACTCACACTAAACTATTACAGGTTGAGATTGACTGCTACTTGAAATTTGATGTCCATATCTCCCTAACCATAAAAAGTGCATAAAAACTAGGTATACTATATAGAAACAAACTCTCACAAAAACACACCAAGGCCACAATAGCTCAAACATACCTCATCTCTGCTCTCCTCTATGCTTCCCCACTCCTTACCAATCTCAGAAAAGCAGACGTCATAAAACTAGAAGCCTGCTATAATAAAATGGCTAAGTTTGCAACTGAATCACCATCGAGAACACACCACTGCTTAGCCCTTAAACAATTAAACTGGCTTGAACTTCCACAGTTCCTCCTTTATAATCAACTCACACTTGCCCACAAGATTGTATACTATCCAGATAAAATCCCGGGTCTATGTCACATTGTTGAAAACTGACAATGTCGAACGGCTAAAATATCAAAAGTGCCGTTCATTGAAATTATTCTTGTGGGGGGCTGTGCCCCCCCCCCCCCGCTAACTGTATATACCAACTCTGAGATTGCACTACAGTGAGGAAAGGGCACATTTACTGATCCTCACTGTACCGCAATCCCACAAGAACAGTTTTGACGATCGGCATTTTTGATATTTTAGCCGTTCGACATTGTCAGTTTTCGACAATGTGATAGGAACCCTAAACTCCCTGCACTAAAATATTTCCTACAGCTTGTGCGGATGACACAGGAGGTCTGGAACTGGGTCCAGAATCCATGCTGGATGTAGAAGATGAGGACACAGGAAGGGATATCCAATCTAACAAAGCCATTAACAGGCAATGAGGATAACTATGCTCTTCAATTGAGATAATTTCTGCGGAAACTTTGTGAAGGTGGCAATGGGGGATAGGCATAAATGAGACCAGAGAGCCAAGAGTGAAGTAGAGTCTCTCGGTGACTCCCCATTGGGGGGATCAGAGGGAAGAATTTCTTGTATTTGTTGTGGAGGGGAGATAAGAACAGATCACAGCATGGTTGGCCCACTGACAGAAGATAGTCTCTGCCATGTTGATATTGAGAAACCAATCATAAGGCATCAGAATGGACTTGCCTAATTTGTCTGCAATCATGTTAGATTTCCCCAGCATGTGCACTGCTATCAGAAAACAAATGCAAGAGATCGCCCACTGCCATACTCTCATAGCTTCTCAACAAAGAGTGTAAGATCTGGTTCTCCCCTGTTTCTTGATGTACCAGACTACTGATATATTGTCTGCCTGGATTGCAATAGACCAGGTTTGAACAACGTCTTGAAAGGCCTGCAATGCTAGGACAGCTCTCATCTCTAGGATACTGATATCACCAAAACAGAACTGAAATAAACCAACACAGTAATAAAAAGAAAAAAATCAGTATCTGCTCGAGATCCAGTAGAGACTTTTATTAAAACAGCCATTAAAAATGCAACAAAACACACTATGTTTGAAAGTCATTGTTAAACAAATCATCACAAAGCAGTTTTTTTGCATTTTTTTCATCTTAGAAATCCTGATTTTTTTTATCCACATTGGAAAAAATCTGATGATAAAGAACTTTATGCTGAAAAAACAAGTCATTAGTAATGGAGTTCACCACTGAAAGAATAGACATTTAGTTTAAGCCTCCTTTCATTCTCCTTGATAAATAACCTGGATAAATAAACAAATAAAGTGGAAATAGTGCCTAAATACAAATGAATAATCAAAAATAAGGCAATGGAAGGTTCACCAGATAGCAACACCCACTTTACTGAGCACACGAAAAAAACAAACGCATTAACTGTATCACCGTGTTTTCATCTGTACAACTTCATCCAGATGAAGTTTTACTGACGAAAACATGGTGATATAGTTAAGACGTTCACTTTGTTTGTCTGCTCAATAAAGTGGGTGTTAACCTGGATAAATCCAAACCTGTTCGATCAAACAATTCCAGCAGCTCCAGATGGAACAGACTGTTCAAATCCACACCCTGGGGGAATTTCCATAAGCCCCTTCTGTACATGTCCTCGGTGTACGCTTTCATCAAAAAGGCGTTTTCAAGTTGCAAAGACTTGTATTTAAACAAATCTTTCTATAAAGTGTCCATTTGCTCTTTTAAGGTTAAAAACTGGCAGTCCCCAGCTCTGCTGTGTTGCCCATTACTATTGAAGCTATTAGCCACTTCTTCACTTGAGTAGCTGTTGAAAAATCCTGTTGCGCATTTTCATTGTTCACATTTATATCCTGACCAGCAGAAGCAGCCAAAGCTGAATGTTCTCAATAGTACCAAGAACTCTGCTTTTACCACTTGTAAGGGCTTGCAAAACTTGTGAAGAAATTTGTTGAGTAAGTTGCTGGATATGCACAGTAAGATCCACTTGTTCAAAAAGGGGTGTGTGTCAGTAGAACACTGACATGAAAGCATACGCCGAGGACATGTACTGAAAGGGCTCTGCTTATGGAAATTTCCCCAGGGAGTGGATTTGAACAGTCTGTTCCATCTGGAACTGCTAGAACTGTTTGATCGGATGGGTTTGGATTTATCCAGGTTAATTACCAAGGAGAATTAAATGTGGCTCAACAAATTAAATGAGTCTATTCTTTCAGAATGAACTCTATTACTAATGATTTGTTGTTTTTTCAACATAAAGTTCTTTATAATCAAATTTTTTCCAATGTGGATAAAAAATAATCATGATTTCTAAGATGAAAAAAGACAAAAAACTGCTTTGCGATGACGGACTATCAACATAAAAAGTGTGCCCCCCCCCCTCCTCCCAGGGCCTTGTTTAACAATGACTTTCAACATAGTGTGTTTTGCTGTGTTTTTAACAGCTGTTTTACGGAACCCAGCAAGTGGTACCACAAAGTGATTGCAGCTGCCATGGATCCCAAGGCTGTAAGTATTAGCCATGCTGGAAGGGAAGAATTTTGTTTTTTTGAACTTGGAATTGGATGGTTTCTATTCAAGACAGAGGAAAGTAAAGTTATTTGGGTTGTTGTATCCAGGTGAACACCGATGAATTCCAAACTCTGAGCCAGTATGAGCTGAGATTTGTTGTAATTGACTGATATTCCTAGACAGGAGCACAGCTGGAGTAAATAGTTCCTTGCTTGAATCAGTTGATGCCTTGTTGGAGTGGTCAGGAGCCAGTTGTCTAGATATGGAAACACTCTGAATCACAGCAGTTTCAGTTGAGCTGCTACAACTCACATGCATCCGGTGAACACCCTGAGGGGGCTGTAGTGAAACCAAAGGGCAGTGCTCTGAACTGGTAATGACTGGCTTCCAGCTGAAAGTGTAAGTATCTTCTGCAGCGCCTGTTCATTTTTATGTGATAGCATGCATCCTGAAGATCTATTGGACACATTCAGTCGTCCTTGTGCAGAAATGACAGAATGGACTGAACCGTGACCATCTGTAACTTTGCATATTGAACAGATGGATTTAATTTGCTGAGATCCAAAATTGATCAAGCCCTCTATCTTTTTTGGCACCAAAAAGAATCTTGAACAAGTTCAGGACCCTCAGTGGTCTGGGGGGGGACCTATTGAATATCTTTTTTTCTAGGAGCTTTTTATATTTCTCGAGAAGCTACTTCCCTCTTATTGGATGGAATCTCAGGGATTTTCTTCTGAACTGCTGGAGGATATTGAGAAAAGGTAATAACATAACCTCTAGAATAGATATTATCCTCCACACCCATATATCTTTTGTGATGTCTGACCAGGCTTCTCTGGTGCATGGATAGGCAACCCCCAACTGCAATCCAGAGATGGACAGTTGAGCCTCCATTCAGGAATGCTGGTAGGATCATTCAGAGAAGTTATCTATAGATCCCTGGTTATGTGGATCACCTCTACCACAGGAAGTGTCTTTCACTGGTGTGTGCCCCCCCCGCCGCCACGGAAGAACTATCTCCACATAGATTCTGAAAGGGATCTTGGGACTTTCTGAACCACATCTTTCTGCCACCTCATTTGAGGAGTAGAAAAATGTACTACCACACTGACAGGGTCTTCCCTTCTTGTTCACACCTAGAGAGTGTGTCTTCTACTTTGTAGCCAAATAACGAGGTTCTGTCAGTGGGTACATTACCGAAAGAAGATTTAAATGGTTCAACAAAATCATACAAGGGCATCCAGACATGTTTTCTAATGGAAATGCCTGAATCTGCTGCCCATGAGGTACTTTCAGCAGCATGAAAGATTAACCTCATGGACGAATTAGAACTAGATTAGCGGGTAGCCAACTGCAAGGAAATGGTGTTTCCTTCCTCAGAGGTTATGGACCCGAAAAGAGATTTGGTAAGCTCCTTGATCAAATCTCTCTGAAGTCTGGTAAAATGTGCCAAATAATTCAGTGACCTTAAAGCAAAGGTCACTGATGCATATACATGCTTTCCACACCTGTCCAGCACCCTAGACTTCTGTTACGGGGTGGACAGAGGAACTCTGTTCTGCTAGTTCCTTTCTTGTGGCTGCGTCAACAAATACTCCATTACTCCAGTGGTTTTTGCTATTTAGAATTCTATAGCCCATACTTCCCTAGTAGTTAGGATATTAAAAGTGGGTATTATCCCCCTTTTTTCCTCTTAATTTGTGGTTAGCCAACTGGGCATTTCCTTTATCTATAGCTCTATAGGAGTGTGATGTCTAAGCATTTAATGCTAGGGACATCTTGTCACCTTGGAAGTTGTTGTTTAACATTACAGTATATGCATTACTAAACATCATTAATTTTATACCAGGGCACGTACTCCCTATATTATAGATGTTTACGATGGAATAGATAAGTATAGTACTTAGTTATTCAGATCATATATACAGGTTTTATATTTTAATTTTTATTTTATTGCTTATTATATTTTATAGTAAGGGCATGTTTTAACATGATAGAATGGCGTTTTGAGATTAGCCCTTGGTCTGATATATATACATATGTAGCAAGGGTATGTTTTAGTTGGATAGAATGGTGTTTTGAGTAACCCTTTATCCTATATATCTATATTTGTCTTGGTATATAACCCTGCATGTTCACCTGGGGTGACACTTCTCCACCATGAGAGGTAGGATTAGAACTGCCCCTTTGAATTCAGCTACACTGATGTACAGGAATAGTTTTGATGTCCAAAGGAAGCAGTATGGAGATGTCGTTTGAATAAATATCTTGCCATTGTTGTCCCATAAGGGTATATAGTTACACATACATTTTTATACCATAGATATTTTATATCTGTTGCTTTGTGAATATGTGGTTATGTTTGTTTTATGATTTATATGCATGTGTATAGTATATTCCCTAAACATGTTGTGTAGTATCCTACTATGTAAATTTAGTGGTAAATACAGCACTTTCTTATAGGTTTTTGTTAATTTTTTAGACACACAACACGTTCTATGTTTCATGTAAAATAAGTATCACTAGGATAGTAATGCTGAATTAATTGTGTATTTTGCAACATGGTTTATCCTAGTGTATATGAAATAGTTTGTAGTTCGTGTAAATATACAGATATTGCCTTTACTTCATTACTAGAGAATTAATATACGTGTTTATAGCGGTTTTGGTTATACACTGATATATATATATTCCCTTATATATATTTTATATATTTTTTATGTTTATTTACTGTAGCTTATATGTGGGACATAAAATTTTAGTAATAGAAAATATACATCTTTACAGGTCCTACATGGTGGGTAGGATCAGTATGAAGAATGTATTTAAATGCTGGACCTATATTAAATTTTCTTAGTTCCCGGTCTCTATGGTCTTGTTTTAGGACCGTGGGGACAACTTTTTAGGTCAGGAGGAACTCCCTACTGAGAATCCAGACATGTGACCTCAATAGCGAATAGGATGATGTTTAATTTGCAATGGCAAACAGTTTGTTGATGCTTCTTCGGTGCAGCTTTTTTACCGATGGTGGAACTGTCTTAAATAACTTGCATTGGATAGATTTTCTTACAATTAAGGTAAGGGATTCTAGCTATGTTTATATGAGTTAAGAGACAAGGAACACCATGATAGTATTTTGTTGAAAGAACTCTCAGCCTGTGAGGGATGTGTTCTCATTTCTGAATGCCATTTGCCAAGTTGTAATGCTTTCGTTCAAAATATGCACTTTTGAATTATGAGCTTGTAAATGCATTTTTTATGTCTGAAGTCTGCAGCGTTTTGTCTAGTCAGAGGGTTTTTGTAATGCTTTGAAATATTTTGTGATGAGTGTGAATGCTGCACTTTAGAAAATGGATTGGATTGAATTTAAACTGCATTTGAATGTAATGATGGCTTTAAATTGATGAAAGGCAATTAAGCTTCATTTTAAATTAATGAGCCCGCCAAAAGTTGTTTAGTATAAGTACTTTGGAATCATTTTATGACATTGTATCTGATGAAGCATAGTTTAACTATGCGAAAGCGCTTATTCTCTGTTTCCAATAAATGAATTTTTTACATATTTCCATCGTGGATATTTTCAGTGTGTCAGGAGCTTGAGTTGGGACTACTCTATAGAAGGATTTACTCGTGGTGACTGTTCTCACTTTTTGGACTTCATTACTCCAGTGAAGGAGATCTTTTGGGGGTGCAAAGATTTTGCCTGGTCTCTTGAGAATAGGCTTGACAATGTCTGGTCCCTTTCAAGCCTGCCGAGAAACCAGATCCCATAAGCTCATCGGCAGCTGGAGTTACCAAGAAGGTAGATGGACAAACCAGAAAGCCTCCAGAAACACTGATTTTTCTTGGGAAAGGTTATCGGGAGACCAACCACCACTGTTTAACGAGTTCCAATATGTCTCCAAAGGATACATCATCAGATGGTGATCTGGGAGACCCTTCCCCCTCATCAAAATAAGTGCCTTTAGTGACAGACTCTTGTGAAGAGTCTAAGTACCTCCTCTCTTGCATGTTCTCTTCCAAGGAATCTCCTCGGTGGGATGCTCCAAGGTAGGTATTTGGAAGAGATAATGATACCCTAATGGGTGGACTGGAGGCTGGCTCTCCCTTCCTTTGGAAGGGATAAACAAGGCTCAGGACACAAAACTGAATGAGTTAAAAAGGTCTGATCCAAGGAAGATCAGGTTATCTGACCTCTAGGCGTACAGAACACTTTCTCCACAACTCTGATGAAGTAGAAACTGACGGATCCGATGAAGGACCCTGTCGGATCATCTGCTCCCAATGTCCCGTCAGCAACACACTTAAAGAGGGTGTCACAGTACTGAGCTCTCTAATGCCAATGCTCCAAGGGGAAGAGACAGCTCTGACAGTTTTGGGGTCAATTCCAACACCCCTGAGCTGGCGCTGATGCGTTAACTCAGAGTGCCCACCGGCTGTGAGGTACTCAATGCCGGATGACTCGAGAAACTACTGGAGTTGAACAAACAATGATCTTCAAAACAGATGGCTCCAAAACCCAAGAACAGATTGAAGGGGGTGTGGATCTAAGAAGGCTCTCAGCACCTGTTTCAGATAGGCTCCTGAAGGATCGAAGAAAAGAAGCTGTAGACGAAGGCCTGTAATGTCATCTAGGTGACTGTTCAAGGAATGGAGAAGGTAATCCAGATGAGATAGGCTCTGAAAGTAAAGGTGGAGTATGGATCCCAGGGGATCTTTCTGCTCTTTGTCGGATCCAACGTTTTCAAAAATTTAGCTAGTGGTTCCAATAAAGGAGCTGAAGTCGATGGTGAAGTAAAAAGGTGCTCGGGGGATCTTTTGTGAGACTCCTTAGGAACTTTGTCACCCTTCTTGTCCTGTTTCCTAGGGGTTTGAGCCCCATCAACTAGAGTGGAGTGTTCAGAGGAGATAAGATCCCTAAGTACAAGTTTATTCTATTAATTAAGGCTCTAGAGTTGAAGCCTTTACAGATTTCACAATCCACATCTAAGTGTTTGGGACCTAGACAGTACACAACCTCTGTGTGGTCATCTAAATTTGGAATTTTGTGCCCATAAGCCACATGCTTTTTCAAACTGGACAGATTGCCTGACACACAAACATTTAAGCAAGAGACAGAAAGAAAATAATAATCCACTATTAAAGGAATACTAAGGATTTTTTTTGTTGTTGAAGAAATAAAGAGAAGAAAGGGAGGGAAAGAATTACTGACAATAGTAATGAAAGAGTGCTAAAATTAGTACAGAAAGAGAAAAATAAGGGAAGACTACCAACGATGGCATAAGAATGTACTCAAGTACAACAAAAAGGGTCTAATATGTAAATTTACCAAGGATAAAAAAGGAGGAAAGAGAAATAAATGAAATTAAACTCACTGAAAGCTAAGAATTTCGATAACTCAATACCCATATTTTGAGAGCTCACAACTTACATCTATTCGCATTGGCAGCGAATAAGATCTGGGGTATGTTAGGTTAACGGGACATTATGGATAAAGGGAGGAGCTCGAGAGTTAAAGATTCTACGATCTGGAAGAAGCGGCCAAGTCAGATCCAAGAGTCCGATCCAAACAGTTGAGGAATGAATGAAATTAAACATCAGATCTGTTTAATAAAACCATCAAGAGTCCTGCACTTTATTTTGATGACCAGGAAAAATGTGAAGCAATATACTGCACTCAAAGGAAAATTAGTTTTCAGATAGCACAGATCAGAAGTTCTTAGCTTCAGAATACCATGAGGATCATTTTTCTTGTAAAGTCCTTTTCAAGGATATCCTTGCTTTTTGTAATTTATCCTTTCCACACAGATGGGAAAGGTTGGATACACTGGACTCTAAACCTCAGGTGTTGTATTTTACAATTTTAAAGCATTAGGAGACACTCTTTACAAATAAAAGTATGTTAATCTTCATACCTCCAAATACCACTTAAAAGATTTCCACCTTGACAAGAAATATGAGCATATTCTTATACTGCTCACTGTAAACTTTATATCATGACTACACCTCCAGAAAATGATTGGTATAAACTTCTCTACTAGCATATTCCTTGTACCTATTAAATGATTGTACTCGGATCATACAGGATTTTCTATCTGATCACATCATCATGTAAATATAGACTTTGTTATATATGTACTGTACTCCCTGTTAAACATGGGCTGTGCTGCTTGCTATAAATTTCTATCCTACTATCAAACAGATGTTAAAGCAGACTGTCTGACTTCCTTGCACAGAAAAATCTGACAGAGAAACTAGATTAGACTGATGCAGTAACTTTCTAAAATAACCCATCCGTTCATAGCCAAAAGTGATTTATGCTTGACAAGTTCAATATATGGATAAAAAAATAAATAGTTCCTTGTTAGTCAGAAAACTGCAGATGCATTTATAAGAAAACAGACCCTAATCCCAAATCAGGACCGAGTTGGTCTAACTTGTCTATTTCTTTACCAACTGAGTAGGCTGAAGATCTTACTTAAAGCTCATGTCTTGTTTCTCTACAATTCAGCCATCAAATCAATTGATTCTGAATACCAGCTTTATCCAAATTTTGGACTGCAGAAAACCGGAGCCTATCTGACAAACAGGAATTGCAGGAAACTAGTCCTGAATGGGATGCTACTTCATTACAGGACACACACACACACACAGGGACAATTCAGAATAATGTTAATTTCACTTACTGTGCATTTCTGAGATGTGGGAGGAATACAAATCTGCACTGAAAAACCCACAAAAACAAAGGGATAACATGCAAACTTTGCTTAGAAGGTAAACCAGAAAAAAATGCGTCAGACAGCATTATGAACTGGTGCACATCTGTACCAACCAGTTTTTATTCCACACTTCATAATTACCTTAGCTTAGTCCCATACATTCTTGAATGTTTTAGCCAAGTTGTTGAAATCATACACCATACTTTTTGCTGAAATGCTTCATTCCATGCCCCCGGAGCTATTGACTGTATTAACCTCAAGATGTATTTTGCTCTCTCACACATATTTGGGGAATATGCCCCTGAGATATTTGAAAGTTTACCTTGTGCTCCCTAACACATTTCTTTCTTTAAGACTACATATGGCAAACACTTGCAGCCCAGATACCATTTCAGCTGCCCTCTGAATTGCTTTACTTACTGTTCCTCATGCTGCTTGTTTACCTTTAGGTCATTTGATACAATTATTCTAGGTCACTTCCTGCATATTACCAATACTGCTTCCACTCATGCTGCACAATTCTTTCCTTGGAGTTTTGATTCTCAGATGTAATATTTTGCACTTTTCTTCACTAAATTCAAGGTACCACCTCTTAGCTCATCCCTCCAATTTTGCCAAGTTTCTCCTCCTTTCTGCACTTTGTTGTGCTTTAAACCTGATATAAAACTTTGTGGCACTAACCAAATAAGCCGTTTGGCACAACAGACACAGTCAGTCATGAGGTTTGGGTCTTAAACCACAAATGGATTTTTCAGTGCAAGTGAAAATGAAGACTATCTTAAAAGAAACTTTCTCACCAGTCCTTGATATGGAATAGAGTCTTGCCTTTCACTAAATTGGGATACACTGAGATGATCAACATATGTATCTTCTCAGCATAATAACTGAAATCTAGGCTAAAAAAAAGGAGATAAGCTAGGCATATTTGCTGAATTACAGAATGTGAAGGGAAAGAATAACTCCTAGATAAGATGGAAAATCTTTTCCCCTTATCTCTGTATACAGGTCCAGTGCCAAGGCAGCTTCTTACACTTCTGAGATCTCCATAATGAGACCTGGTGGCTCAACAAGAACAAGTGTCGCAACACATGTTCTGACACAAAACTGGAAACCCCAGCACTTGAACCAGAACCATTTCTGGACAGGCTGCTGCTTTTGGATTTTGGACCAAAGCTCTTCTGACTCACTACAGCACAATGAGAGTGAACCATGACATTTGATTAATTTATTTATTTTTTAGAACCTTGCCATCATGCACAAGATTAGGGGTAAAGTACAGTTCAGTAAGTTAATGTACCATAATAGTAGATGTTTGAATAGATCACTGTTGCAGCAGCCTATGCTATATGAATTGCTTCCTGCCAAGGATATGACAACCAGCCAGCGTACAAAGCTTTAGGGCACCTGTCATGTTTCCTAACTGATGAAGGGTTCAAGGAGAGCAAAGTCAGTGGTTAAGGCTCAAACCTTTAGAGCTTTCTTGCCTCAGAATAAGGGAGTCTAGAAACTTTGTCTTTTAGATAGTAGCTAGGAAAAAAGATAAATAAAAATATCCACACCCTGGAAAAAAAAAAACCAACACAAAAAGTGGAATGGAGGGAAGGTGTTCCTGTTACAACAGTGATTTATTTGAACATTCACTGTTATGGCAAGTTAAATTAAACAGCTGTACTCTATCCATCATTAGAGCACTGCTGCAGTATCATAAGCTACACGAGTGGATTACCAGTGCTTAGAAAGAAAGGGAGGAGGAAGAAGGGTCAGAGTCCATGAGGCCTTGGAGAATAGTCCTAGCAAAAATTTATTTGGACCTGGAAAAGGAATCTAATTTGTAATGTTTTGTGAACGTATGCACAGAGGACCAAGTTGTTGCCTTGAGAAAACATTTAAATGTCACCCTTTTCAAAAAAAGCCTCAGAAGAGGCCAAAGCACTGGTAGAATGGGTCCTGACTTTGACTGAATGTGAGTTACCAAGGTGAGAACAAAAAAAAAAACAACATAAGACAATCATTTGGAAAATCTTTTGACACTGTCCCAATTTCTTACCTTCACAGGAAATTAACAATTGATCAGAACTCCTGAAGGTTTTGTCCTGTCACTATGAGTTGCCAGTGGACCGCCAGGATATGTAAAATCCTTTCTCCTTTATTTACAGAGGGGGAAAAGGAAAATTAGATAAACAGCTTCATTCAAACAAGACAATGAAACCACTTTAGACATAAATGAAGGATCTGTTCTCAAAGATATACTATCCTGTAAGGTTTGTAACTCAGATAATCTTCTTGGAGAGGGGAGAGTGTAAGTAACACTGTTTTCCATGTTAATGACTTCATTACAAACAAATAATCTGGTTCAAACAGTAAAAGTGGAAGTTTCTCTGGAAGAAAACTGAGATCCCAAGAGTCATCTGCCTTCTATGTAGAGAGATGTGCAGGAAGCTGTCTGACCAGAGACTAAGCAGAAGGGAGGGGGGATCTATGCTCAGATAAACAGAGGTGCCAAAGAGTTAAAATATAAAATAAAATAACACTTCAGGTCTCCTCTAAAAATAGGCTACACAGGGTAAATGCAATAAAATAAACAGAATCTTTAAAATGACCCTGGATATCAGTGGAAAGGTGTACAGGAACATTCCTTAACAAGGGAATTAGAGGGTATCTGTATTCCAGGCCTGTTTGCAAGGAGTCCAGGAGCAGAATGTCTAACTGTCGGTTGTGAATGCAAACAAACAGATCTATTTGAGGAGTTCCCACAGTGGGATCAATTTTTGGAAGACCTTGGGGTCAATTTTCCATTCACAACAGTCTGCCTCATCCTGCTCAGCTTCTCTCCAATAAAGTTTTGCCATGACGGGATGTAGGTAGTCTAAAGGAAAAATATGTCATTTGTTAGGTCTCGGACTACCACAGCTAGTCTGCAAAGGGGGTGTGATCTGGTTCTCTTACTTATGCACCATATCACTGTGGTGTTGTCTGTGATAACTAGCAGATGTCCCAGAGCTCAGAGATGCTTTGGAGATTTGAGATTACTGCCATCATTTCATTGACATTTATGTATTTTAGTATGTCCTTTTTGTTCCACAGATCCTGAGATTCTCAAGCAAAGTCTGAGGCATATGCACTTACAGACGGAGTGGGAGATAGGAAAGGAGAAGAGGAGACCAACCTTGGTTGAGAATAATTGGAACATACATCAAAATAACTCCCTTTTCACAAAGTCCAACACAGGGAAATTAAAAGAAAGTGGGTGGTGGTGATGGATTCGAACAGACCTGATGAACCGCTGAATTGTTCCCATGTAAAGTTTGGTGAGTGGAATCATTAGAATTGCAAAGGCTGGGAAACCCAGAATCCTGTAATAATCTCTCACTGACATCAGACACTGGTTGGAGAAAATAAAGATGCTTCTTGTAAAGGTCTAAAAATGGAAACCAGGTTATCAGCATTACACCCAAAATACTCAGTGCCATCATTAAAGGAAGAAACCTACAGATCCACATATTGAGGTACTCAATCTACCCAAACCTCTAAGACCTCCTAAAAGTATCTGTCAGTAGTCTTGTGCACATTCAGAAAAGACAGCACCTCACACAACACATCTTTGAAAAATCATAGTAGCCCTGCTTCCAAGCCCATAAGATAACATACCACACAGCCAAACTTTTGAGTTATTGGAGATTCCATTGTAAGACATACTTAGCCACCCTTATGAGGCTAAACAAGGAGAAGATCACAGTGAGCTGTTTGTCTGGAGCCAAGATCCGCCAGATCAAACATGCACTTAGGTCTTTAAACCACAAGTACCAGTACGACACAATCATAGTCCATGTGGGAGTAAACGATCCAAGATATACCTCAATGGACTATATGAAGACAGACATGATGGAGCTCTGTGAAGTTGTATCACAAGTGGGTATGAATCTAGCCTTGAGTAGCATCCTACCTTCACCAATCATGATGCCATAGTACCAGCAAAATGTGTCTGACTTCAGCAATTGGCTTAATTTCTGGTGTCACAACAAGGCGATCCAAGCTCTCTCGGCCTGAGGCGACAAATGACTGATAAACCCTGATGCTTTGCCACAGATGGTTTGCACTTGTCACCACTTTACTTCAGAATACGGGCAAAAACTTAATCTATCCCCATACTGCCTGTTTTAGGCCATGCCAAGCTGTTAAACCCTAGGAGATTAAATAAAAAAAAACTGCACTCCCTGGAAGCACTCCTCATCCTGGAGGATGCAGACATATATGCAGTCACAGAAACATGATTCAGAACCATAGAAAGCACCTGAGCTATCAAAGGCTACAATGGCTTTCATACATTTCAATCCCCCCTCATCTCAGGATAAAACAGGAGGAAGCGTCTCAGTATTCATAAAGGACAAGTACACTGCTAGACTGGTCCAACAACATGATTTTCTTGAGCTGCTCCATGCCCAACTAAGCATGGGTGCAACCCCATCATACCTTTGCTAGCTACAAATCCCCGTAACATCGGTCTGGCAAATCAGACCTCCTACCTAAACCTGCTGGAATCTCTTAACACTCAGCCTAACACCATATTTATGGGTGACTTCAACTACTCTTCCATAAACTGGGAGACTTACACGACTCATAATTCACTTCCTCAGAGGTTTTTGGACTTAGTCAATGTAAACACCACGAAATAACTAGCTAGCTACCCAACTAGAGGTACAAATATCCTAGGCCTAGTACTCAGGAACTGATGGGGATGCTGCTCCCTCCAGTGCACTAACTTTTCCCCAGTAAGATCCGACAACAAAATGTTCTTCTTTAGTATTAAAATTCTGAGCTGTACACAAAAGCTCTGTACAATCACATTCATAGCTGCAGAGGAGGCAGTACCTGTCCAAGGAAAACCTAACATTACTGACAAAAATAAACCACCCTGGTGGACCCTTAGCATAAATAAGCTATTCAACAAATGGAAAAAAAAACTCTCCAAAGCCAAGAAGGAACAGACAAAACAATGCAAACATACACACAGCAGTTTAAACAAATTAGAAAACTGATTAAATCTGCCAAAGCAAACTATAAGACAAATATAGCCTCCCAGGTGAAAATAACCATAAGGATTTTTTTTATTATGTTTGTAACCTCAGGGCAAATGCTCAGCAATGTGCAGAGTTAATCATGCATGGCAACACTTACACCCAGACTAAAACTATAGCAAACCTGCAGGCCAACAAGTTCAGTTCAAACATCTCCCTCCCATCGCCGCCTACTACACCCAAAGAAATACCTGCAACCATCCAATGCTGGTCATTAAAAGGAAGAGATTCTTATTTTGCGCTCTAAAATCAAAAATTCAGCCTCCATGGGTCCTGACAACATTCCAGGATGCTTCTTAAACAGCTTAAAACAGAAACTATCATGGCTACTAGAAACTCTCTTACCACAGTGGACTGGAGAACTGCAACAGTTGTCCCTCTGTACAAGGGGGGGTCCAGTGACTGCCCCAAGAAGTACATACCCAAAAGCTTAAGGGGTCTCATCTGCAAAGCCATGGAGAGAATTATCATGGACCTAATCAATAATGACATAGGAACTCTCTATACACTGGATCACACCCAGTCTAGATTTGTCAAAGGGAGGTCTTACCTGCTCAATCTGGTGAACTTCACCAAGAAAGTCACCAAGGCCATGGATGAAGGTCAAACTGTACACGCCGCTTATCTAGACCTGACCAAAGCTTGACACATTCCCCCACTCAGGGAACACAGATAAACTTATTGGGTTAGGCACAAACCCCGGTGTCATCAGATGGATAGCCAATGGGCTCTCTCTCAGGACATATACTGCCCAGATAGGTGAATTCACTTCCAATAAGAAAACAGTTACTAGCGGTGTCTCACAAAGCTCAGTGTTGAAACCTTCCTGTGAAGGCCAGTATATGGGGCCTCTGGCTCGCTAACTTCACTGGACAACTGTAATCTGGGAGCAATCACTATAAACCCAAATAATGATGGCATCTTGCATACAAGCCTAAAAATTACAAATGACTGGTGCCACAAGCATGGTCTGAGACTAAATGCTAAAAAATGCGTAATCATGCTCTTCAGTAAATCAGAGATCCCTGCAAATTATAATACTGAAAACACATCCCTAAAAGTAGACCCTGTGGTGAAGGACCTAGGAACAAAGACAGATAGTAACCTAAATGTTGACCACCAGGCAGTTATGGTAGTGAGGAAATCCAGTGTGGTTCAACTTACAACTAAAGGCATGTATCAAAATTAAAGGAAAATAATAGTGCCAGTGTACTCGGCCCTCATCAAGCCCATAATTGAGTACAGTGCTCCCTTCTGCATGTATCTAATGAGGCATTTACATCAACTGGAGCAGCCCCATAGGTTTCTCATTAAAAAAATACAAAGCATAACACACGTCTTTATACAGACCGACTAAATGCCCTATCCCTTCTCTCCATCTCACATCATTTATTGAAAGGGGAATTGGGTGTGCAAGGCATTCTCTGATCCAGTCCTGATGAAAATGTTACATATTCAGAAAAAAAAAAATACGAAGGTTATACATTCCATGGACCTGAACCTTATTTATGCCTCCAACAGAACTTGCTGGAGGGACAGATTCATATCCTAAAGGCTACCTCATCTATGGAATACACTTCCCATCTTCATAAATCAAAGCTCATCCCTTAAGCTCTTCAAAAATAATTTGGATGAATGGATGGGGAACCATACATTCACTCCTGGAGTGCTGCAAATGTCCCTTATGGAGAGAGGGCCATACATTCACTCCTGGGGTGCTGTAAATGTCCCTTATGGAGGCAGTCGGTAAAATGACTCAGGGCTCCAACACACAAAGACCCACTACCATGATACTACCCCATCCCATACCTGGAGACTTAAGATACAATATTGTCATATCCTGGGCATTATTGGTTAGGCTTATAAACCTATGAACTTTGTCTTCAGGAAGAAAAGTCCTCATGGGGGAAGTATTTAGAAGACATTACAGAAACAATAGCCTGTGAGAAGGAATGACAGAAGATTTCTTTAGGTTCACCTGGAACCCCAGATTGAGGAGGTGGTCCCTTTTTCTTCTTTTACTATGGAAACATCTTTATTGAATTATCACTTATGATATAGACAATCATGTATTTATACAAATGAAAACAAACCATGCTGACATTTTCAGTTGCAAACATTATGCATCACATATAATCTTCTATACAGAACATTACATAGCTCATTCAATTCCTGCCTTCCCTTAAACCTCATTCCTCCTCCAAAAGATAATTCTGCAAGTACTGTTCCCACAATTGCCATTTTTTTCCTATGTAATTTGTCCCTACTCTTTTCTAAAGATCCCACTTTCAGATCTTTTATTTATTTTACTATATTCACAATGTCCAGTATGGATGGTTTAGACTTTGATTTACATTTTCTAGTAATTGCTCTTTTGGCAGCCACCAGAATTACACTCGGCAAGGATTTACTTGGTCTAAGCAATTTTGATTCTGTATCACAGCTCAAAAAATTTCCTTATTTACACCAATATGCTCACCTACTACTTCTGACAGAGTAGTTTGCAGCGAAATTTTAAAGTCTGCCAATCCATTACACTCCCCAAGTATGTTCCCAATTACCTCCTCCTTCCCCAACACACCTTCAATATTTGTAATCTACCTGAAGAAAAATTCTTTGGAATCTGTTTGGGGTATAAAAATGCCTATGCAAACACTTCCATGCAAAAATCCTAAATCTTCTAGACTGTGTTGCATATTTGTGAGCCACACATATATCCTCCCATTATTTCTTTGAGAATTGCTCATCCAGTCTATCTTTCCAATCCTTTCTAACTTCCTCCAATTGATTCCCTTTCTAACCTCCTCCAATTGATTCCTATAGTTATCATGCAATATTTTATATGACCTGTGATGTTATGAGGTAGTGCCATCTGCGCCAGGGTGAGTAGGCCAGTACATGTGTATATATACACCAGCATAGCAAGCTGGAGATTTGTAAAGAATTTTATGTCATCCGACTACCACACTGATTTGCAGAGATGTTTGAGTTAAAAATATATTTGTAAAGTTACTTGCATCAACAGTAGGTCCTGCTGGACAGAAAGAATGTATGCATTTATATGAGGGTGTATTGTTGTAACTGATCAAATCTGTATGTTTTATCAGAGAACCCTGGAAGGGTAGAAAGTCTGAAATTGTATTATAGCTTTCAGATTTTGCCACAGATCTTAGCAAAGCTCTGTGTTTGCATTGTGTCAGAGTCAGGTGACTAAAGGTGATGTCATCCACTAACCACCATCTCATTGCTTTGGAACTCTCTCAGCAGCAGTATGAAACCTGACAAGAAAGATTTCTGACAGAATATATATTTCACACATCCACAGAGAGAGAGACATCTGAATTTTCCTGTGGCAAGACACTCAACACACATCAGCTTGCCTTGCTTTAGTAAGTAGTCAGAGAATGGTAATTCTTTACTCAGTCAATGACATTTAGTGAGAATACTTTAGTATTGTTTTCCGGACCCTATTAGATGAACTAATGCTTAAAATGTTGAGTAAGACATGCTCAACACCTTTTAAGCCAACGTTCATCTAAGCGAAACCTGAGAAAGTCGAAACAAGCAGTTTTGAAAAGTTACAGTTGGCCAGCCATGAGGAAGCCAACGGCTAACATCAGAACGTTCACCCTGTCTCACCACTCTTACAGTACTCCACTATGGTCCGGTCTCGATGTTCACCCTGTGTAATGTTATGATAGTCCTCCACTGTGGTGCGAACACAGAGTTGGTATATTTAAGTAGTGGGGTGTGGGGGCACAGCCCCTCACATGGGGGGGTGAAGCCCCCCACTTTACATTGCTTGTTGATTTTTTTTTGGCTAGGTTGTAATGGTGTACAGTACATTGTAGCAGTCAGCCATTGGCTTCCTGTCGGCTGGCCAAATATAACATATTTAGGGTTTTGCTTAGATGAACATTCGCTTAAAAGCTTTAGAGCAGTTCGTACTCAACATTTTAAGCGTTCGTTCATCTAATATAGACCCTTGTTTTCTGCATCTGTGAGAAATTATCCAACTGTATTGTTTTTTTACATCTCTGTGGTTGAACCTCTGTTGTTTATTGCATTCAGTGTTCTCCTGATTTTGTTTTATTATTTATCATTGTGGCTGGTCCTTTAGCAAATACATTTAACATCTTGAGAGTACTTATGCTTGTTTCATTGACACTGCGGCCTCTCCTAAAAGCCTTGCTGCTTTCGTCACACTCTACCATTTGTATGAGTATTCATTTTACACAGTATAAGTGGGTACCCTTTGTAAGAGGTTTAGGGTAACTGACTGGAGGCAGCATGATTACCTCAGAGTCTGGGCAGAAAGGGGCACAGCTAGTAAATCTGTGCCAGCTTTTCCAAAGTATATGTGTGTGTGTGAAAATCAAATATCCAAGCCCGTGTGTCTGCTACTGGGAACAGGGACACAGTGCTCCAAAGAGGTTAGTGTTGAGTTTTGTGTGGGTTTGGAGAGAGGAGAGTCCAGCCCCAGGCCTGGAACATGTTCCTTGTGTACTCTTAAGGGAAATTGTGCTTGCTGCAGGGAGCTGCATCTGCAAATGATGTGTGAATCCATCTTTGCTTGTAGTGACCATCCCTCAAAGGAGTCAGAGGTAAGGGTGGAGTCTCAGAGATTGCTGGCCTGGAGTAGGGACCCATCACATGACCTAATTATCACTTTTTAAACAGCAGCTTCTGATCCTGATTCCCCTAAAAAAAACTGCCAGCACTGGACTTTAATGTAGAATCTTCCATTCCTTTCTCTTTGCCTATGCGCAGATACCAATCCTTGATATGGAAAGTAATCTCTAGCCTGCAGTCCAAATGTATACTTGGCCTCTAACCATTCTATTTCCAGTACAATTATTTGCTCTCAATACCTTGGTTCGTCTGCCAATTTTCATCATAAATTCTATCCTCCTCTGCCTATTCTCTGTAACCGTAATTGCAGTCATCCCTATCAGCAACATTTCTTTTCTCCATCCCCCTGCCGGCTTCTTTCCTAGAATACATTCTACTACTTTATAAATATAATACTCTGAATGGTTACTGTTATTCTCTTTAAAGATCTGCATCCAAAATCCCAGTATCTCCTGGTTTATTGAGCTTCCCTCATTTCATCATAATCCCTTTCCACTTTGAATTATACCTTTCTGCTTGTACTATGTACAGGGGCCTTGACTGCATTTTTCAATCAGGTAATCCCAAACCATCTTGTTTTACTGGAAGGATCACTCTTGCTCTCTTTCCTTCCATGATAAAATCCTTCAACTCTTTATTAATTGCTAGCCACAACTTCTCTGGTTGATAAAAAAACGCCTGACATTTGTATAAAACTGAAGGGACTAAAAACATTTTCTCTGCTTATACCTTGCATATTATTAAAAGAGAGCTTCCAGTTTCTCAGTTTTTGAATTATCTTTTTAGTCTCTTCCCACATATCCTTAGTTGTCATAACAGAATCCCTTTTAACTCGTACTCCTAAGTACTTCATTTTATCATGCCCCATAAATAGGGTATTGCAGAACCAATTTGTGTGTGGGTATATAGTTTACACCTATTGACTTTGCTTTATCTTCATTAAATCTGTATCCAAAAAATACGTAACTATCTCAGAATCTTTCACAAAGCGGAAATATCCTTTTCTAGTTTTATACGGTACAAAATAACATCTGCAAATGAAGCCAAATTTTCCAGATTACGATACCAATTACATTCCAAAATTTGAGTCCCTTTTTATTTGCCAATGGTTCTAAACATAAAGCAAACAACAGGGAAATAGGACAACCTCCATGGATCCTCCACTTTTAATTTTCGCCTCCAATCCCTCACATTTCCTCCAAATTAACCTTATTATTGAGTCATGGAATGCAAACGTTTCCATTGCCCTATTTAAAAATTTCTGGCTTACTCCTTCAAATGCTTTCACCGCATCAAGACAAAGCAAAAGCAGTGGTATGTATTTTCTTACATACTGCATCTCTCTACATCATCACTGTTCTATTAATGTTATCAAATGTTTGCCTTCCTTCCACAAAATCATGTTAGTCCATGTCCATTATGCCTGGCATCATCTTTGCCATTCTTTTAGCCATTACTGACAAACACTTAATAATCCAGGTTTATAATCAAAATTAAAACACAAACCCTCGCACATAAAGCTTGCCCGGCCCAATTCAAATATAAAAAACACACAAGGGCCAGCAAGGCAGTTCCAATAGCTTTATTGGCAAGCGGAATGGTGCATGAAATACACCAAAGTGAATCCAAATCCTCAGACTAGTTTCGGTGAATACCCTCTTCAGTGAGGAACAAAAATAAGAAAACCACATTCACCAGTGAAAATACGCGATATATACAAGATGCAGTAGCCAATAAAAATGTGGTATCTTCCAAACCATGCATAAATATAAGAACGTATCTTACTGGCATGGTATGTGTACACAGCATATAAATCACAATATGACATGTAATTAATGGGTGACATATCAAAGTATATAACATATAACAAATATAAAAAGCATGAACATAATCAGCATTCTGTTACATGGTATTAGATATAATTTCTGTAATGCAAAACTTAATCAAAAAGAATCTACTAGACTATGCAGTATAAATCCCTGATTGCACTTAAATAGCCTATAAATTGATTGTTATATTGTTCTATATATTTCTCTCTCTATAAATGGTCATTAAGTCCTGGTGGAAATAAGGCCCCTAGGTGTATTATCCAGTATCTTTCTTTGTGGCTGAGAATGCTTTGCCAACCAAACTGATTGTGTCTATTGCCCTGAATCTTATTAATAATCATGAACATAAATTTGGCTGATTTGTGTTTAATAGAATGTTGGTATAAGGCATTACTGGGTTTCTGGTTACGAATATCACTTCGATGTTCACCTATTCTAATTCTCAAAGAACGTGACGTTTTGCCCACATAGAAAGCTTGACAATGGCACGTGGCCAAATAAATCACCCAACTAGATGAACAATTACCAAAAACACGAGCATCAAATACCTTACTAGTATTAGCACTTGTGAATTGTTTTAACTTATTAACTTGGCCACAAGAGGTACAATGGCCACAGGGGAAGGTTCCCAATAATTCATCCCCTGAAATAGTCAGTTGCCTGTAGGTAGCACCCCCACTATCCTGATGTTTATAATGAGAAAATAATGTACCCAAGGTTTTGCCCCTCCTGTATGAAATGGAACATTGATTGCCCAAGATATGACGAAGATGGTCATTAGCTAATAATATATTCCAGTTGTTATTGAGTATATTCCTAACTAGTTACATTTTCCCCATTATGACACTAACATAGCCCCAGATAACATCACTCCTCAGGAGAGACAGGCACTTTCTGAACTTAGACTGAATCATAGAATTGTGATCCTTCAAGCAGATAAAGGAGGAGCTGTGGTTATTCTTAACACAGATTATTATGTACAGGAAGGCCTCACACAATTGTCGGATACCAATTGTTATATGCATATGGGGATAGATCCAACTAATAGATTCAAACAGGATATTGACCAGTTTCTTAATGAAGCCTTGCAGGAAGGGATTATTTCACAAAAGACGGTTCAACATTTACAGGTCAGTGACCCCCAAAAACAGATTTTATATTTGTTGCCCAAATTCATAAATCCATCACCCATCCTCCAGGCAGACCTATCGTGTCTGGTCACGGATCATTAACGGAACCTTTATCTGTATTTCTAACGCAACATTTGAAGCCATTGTTGACCTTGGTAAGAGCTCGTATACAGGATACAACTGAATTTCTCAATATCATTGCTGATGCTCAACTGGATCCAGACTGGCTTATGTGTACCTTAGATGTGAAATCTTTGTATACCAGTATACCACATTGGGCTGGTCTTCAGGCCTTGGATTTTTGGCTGAAAAAAGCTGAATTATATCCACCAGGATTCAACACCTTATTAATATGCATGTCTGAGCATGTTCTCAACAAAAATGTCTTTTTCTTTCAGGGTGATTGTTATTCGCAATTGAGAGGCACAGCCATGGGCGCCTCCTTTGTCCCAATATACGCCGATTTATTTATGGCTTATTTGGAAGAATGTCTAATTTACGATCCCCTACATAACATCTATTTGGTTGAGATGGATATTTGGAGGCGTTATCTTGATGATTGTTGGAAGGTGTGGCGTGCTGATGTAAACTATCTGCTGGAATTTGTGGAACATCTGAATAACAACATATGGGGTATTGAATTTTCTATAACATACCATAAGTCGGTCATTGACTTTTTGGATGTCACTATATATCGTAATGAAGATAACACCTTAAATACCAAAATACATAGAAAATAC